>NW_019091287.1:0-27684 GCF_002217175.1 Folsomia candida | reverse complement strand
ATATGATGTGGACAAGATATCAATATGGGTGCGACGACGATCGTGTGGGTTCAGATGGAATGAGCCAAAAGAAAACCATACTATGTAAGTTGATGCAATAGGCCATGTTACCCAGCTCCATATGGACGCAAGAGACCATAGTACATAATACTCAATGTGTGAAATTTTTAATTAACAGTAGGTTTGAATAAAGTATATGAATTGATCAGTCATCAGCCCAGCAAAGTTATTTATTTATATGTATGTAAACTACTTATATGAAAACTCATTGGATTCGTTTATGCACAAATGTACATGTTGGTCCTTAGATACATACTTATCCATGTGTGCTTTTCTGAGTTATCCGTGCAGAATAAATACGTAGTTTGAGTCTATATCACTTACCTACACATTGAAATCGGGGATATACATATGTAGTTAGCGGATGTTTGCTCAATTCTCTTGATTCACGTTGTTGCATATGAAATAAACATCTCAATCATTATTTTAATTAAATGAAATTGTCATCATCTGATCAAAATCAATAATTTGTAGATCGTCAATAAATTTATAAAGTAATCCAATTTTTCGTTTTTTTCAGTACAATACGTTGATGAAGAGAACTAATACTTATGTAATTGTACTTATCAAGTTTCCTTCATATATACATACATACCAGTTGTATGATACAACTTAAAATATGAATAAATGTACATTATACATATGTACGTAAAATATGAGCAGTTAAATACATACATGGTTCCATGATCCACACCTTATTTTTTAAGTTAAAAAAGACAAGTATCATAATCATCACTAAACAAGATTTGCATTTATGTTTCTTTAATAGGTTGATTAGCACCGTAATAAAAGAAATTAACACTTTGAAAGGAAAAGGGACGATTTAAGCAACAACATGTTTAAAAACTTCTCAAGGAAAGCAAAAGTAATAAAAATTGTTATGAGGTGCGTATGAAGTCAAATTGAAATTTTATGACGTTTGTTCAGTAAAATTTTGCATAAGTCGTGGAATACGAATCAGGCGTTATTCAATAAGCGATATTTGGCCAAAAGTAATAACAATGACGGATGAGACAATAGCAATAAATTCTCGTGCTATGTCTACGTAGTTAAGAAAATGGGTACGAAGATAATAATTAAATTAATCACTGAAATTTAAATATTTTGACTGGAAATAACTGCGACTTGTTTACAAGAGGGCTTGGTTAGCACATGGTATAAATTTGTGGCAGGAACCTACCAACAAGATAGGCACGACTATTCAAAGAAAGAGGGTTTACAATTTAAAATTTACAATTTAAAATTTTATATGAAATTGTAAATATTTATTTTCACGCACTTGATGAAGCATTTCGTGCAATATTTCTTAGTATGTACATACGATGTGTACATAAATTTTGTTAATCGTCAATCATACTTATTACAATTTCGTTCAATTAATTTTTTAGAAATTGAAAAAAATGAAAATTTTTTAGCTCAAATTCAGTTTTTCAGCTGAAAAGCTGCCTTTCCGCTAGTTTATATACCTAAATACACTTTTTA
The DNA here is from genome assembly GCF_002217175.1 of Folsomia candida. Taxonomy (NCBI): domain Eukaryota; kingdom Metazoa; phylum Arthropoda; class Collembola; order Entomobryomorpha; family Isotomidae; genus Folsomia; species Folsomia candida. The sequence goes on along the minus strand of NW_019091287.1, from coordinate 26,142 downwards.
CAAAAAAAATATGTTTCCATTGCTGGCGTGAATACCCCCAAAATATTTATATATGTACATATGTACGTATAATTTCTTCATAACAATATTTATGAATTTATTTACGCGTTAAGGTTCGGGATAGAATTGAGGAGCTCTATTTTCTTTAATTTGATAACCTTACAATGCAAAATTCAAAAATTAATTTCCAAAATTTCCAAATTTGGCCAAATGCAAAATATTTGGCACACAAAAACCCAGCATACGAGCACTAATTTATATTGCTAATACACGACGATATTTATACATATGTATATATGCATATAGATACTTATTAGTTTCAATTTCCAGCATAAATTTGACCCATTTGTGTAACACTGTAAATTGAAAGCACTCCAGTTCGTGTCTCGTCAAAATTAGCACGAGCCATGCACGGGCAAAGGCTCATTAGACGGTAAAAAACCACGATATGATTATTATGCTATTACGCTCGTCCCATCCTTAAAAATTGGCACATTAAACTTTTAAATTGTCCTAATTACCACTAACTGATGATAATTGGCATTGAAATTAAAACTTTGCGGGTGGGTCCGGCCAGCTCGTCATTCCGTTAAGGTCACCCTTTCCACGCGTGAGAGAGAGTTTTTTGGTGTACTAAATTTTCGAAATTTCGAAAATGGAAGAAATTTTCCGACTTGAAAACGACACGGATTGGATTGAAAATGTGACGATACGATTGAAGGAAGATGACGAAGTGGTCGCTTACACGTATGCACCCGGCGATGCGGCGTGGACCTTGGTGTCGACGGCGATGGTGTGGCTGATGGTGCCGGGGTGGGGTTCCTCTACTGCGGAATGGCCAGGAGTAAGAGTGCCCTTTCCTTACTGTCGCTGTGTCTTTGGTCGACGGCGATTGTTTCGGTGCAGGTGAGTTGGGGAATTATGTTCAAATTTGTGTGTGGGAGGTAGTGAAGATTTGAGAAAAATAAGTGATGATTTTGAAAAAGGAATGAATTAGAAGTTGAATGAACAGAAAATGTATAAGAAAGTTTACAAAATGTGGCGACGTACTTAATAAGAAGTTGGTGAGGATTGCTTAATGTATGTAGGAAAGTTAATGGCGATAAAATTGCCAACAGTTTACTCCAGCTTGAAGCTGATGCATTATTTCATGGCAAATTTTATGCGAGCTGACATATGTATTTACATATTTATGTTTTTTTCGAAACCAGGGGAGCTCAGAAAACTTAGGAAGGCAAAGAAATTATTTATTTGTTTGCCAAGCAGTATGCATAAAAACTGTGTGATTTTGTGAAATACATAGGCGAAATTATAAAATCAATCTGCTGCATATACATACATATTTATTTAACAGCACCTGCTTCATGAACTCCTAAACCGAATTTAGCATTTAGCCGTTACCTAAATTTCTGAAGGGTTCTTAAACCTGATTTTCGAAATAAATGGTTAATTTGTTATTGTCACGTTCAAAAGGGTGATAAATTTGTAAAATTCTGGTTTAATTGCAACTTTTACGTATGCAAATCATTTAAATATTTATGCATGTAGCCTTATCATTTTAAAAATTTGGTAACATTATTTCTGCAGTGGTTCCTGTTCGGCTATTCTCTCTCCTTCAGTAACAAGGGAACGAGATAATTGGTCATTTCGACAAAGCCTTCCTCATGGGCGTGGCTGATGCTCCGTCTGAAGCAAACCCTAGAATTCCAGAAATCTTGTTTTGCATTTACCAAGGAATGTTTGCAGCAATTACGCCAGCCCTCGTTATTGGCTCGACGGCGGAAAGGGGTCGATTTCTACCAACAATTCTCTTCATGTTTCTGTGGACAACGTTAGTTTATGACTTCATCTGCTACTGGGTGTGGGGTCCGAATGGGTGGTACTTCGTTCTAGGAGGTGAGTTACATAATCATTTGCATTATCGAAATCAATTAGAATACTTAAATATGCTCAACTTTCATATTTGCTGTTTAATGTATTTTTCGTACTCAAATTTGTTTTTGCAATTTTGAAAATGTTATCAAAATTCTAGCGAAATTAGTGATTTTCAAAATTTGCAGTTACTTATTCTTTCAATGCATATATATACATAAACAACTTGTATTAACATGTTAGCGAAATTTCCAATTTTAGTTTTAACCGAGATATTAGGCGTATTCACGTCAACGTCTTTGTTTCGCATTGCAACTCTGAACTCACGTGGTAAATTTTTGAGTAAATTATCCATTGCATTTTAGGCCTCGACTTCGCCGGCGGCCTTCCCGTTCACCTCGCATCGGGCGTGAGTGCGGCGGTGTACGCGTGGCTTTTGGAGGAGCGAGAAGATCATATTAAGGACGCCAAGCCACACAACATCGTCCAAGTCATCTTGGGAACGTCGCTTATCTGGTTTGGATACTTTGGATTTAACGGCGGCTCAGCGATGGGGGCAAATACTCGGGCCGCGATTGTTGTCTGCAACACAAATATTTCCGCTTGTGTGGGTGCAGTCACGTGGGCGCTGATGGATTACGCGAGGGATAAGAAGTTTTCTTCTTTGAGCTTCTGTTTCGGGGCGATCAGTGGACTTGTAAGTTTTTGAAAACTTACAAGCTTTAATTGAGTTTCATAATTCGAAGTTAATGAATTTTACAAATTTTGTATGCCATATTTTAAAGAAATTTTGAAACTGGTATCTAGTCGATAAAGTGAAAATTTATTTTACTGTTGGTTCAACAACTTAAGAAAAAATATGATAGGTTATCTGGCAGAATTTTCTTACATGGCACACGACAAAAATTTAAATTCAGAAAAACTTACACAAGTACCTTTTTGTCTCTATTTTTTGAAGAACAGTAATTTCTCTGGTACTCAGAATTAATTGCCCAAAATTTTGGAAATTTGTTTAAAAATGAAAATTTAGCAATTTAATTATCTGATTACTTTGCAAATTTTTAAGCTTCTCATACGTAAATGTTGTATTAGAATTTTCCAATCATATGTACATTTCCGAAAACAAATTTTTCAAACATCAAATTATTTATCTTGCAGGTGACAGTAACTCCAGCCTCCGGTTTTATCCTACCCGCTGCTTCACTCGCATTCGGATTTCTTGGCGCTGTCGGATGTCGTGCCGCCGTTCAGTTAAAGAAACTCGTCTCTGTTGACGATGCCCTCGATGTTCTTGCAATTCACGGCGTGGGCGGCGGTCTGGGGACCATTCTGTGCGGAATATTTGCACAAAACGATATCACCGGTTTGGACGGGATGAGTGCTATTCCAGGCGGGTGGTTGGATGGGATTGAAGCCCGCTGGATTCAAATCGTTTACCAGTTAGCTGGTTGTGGTGCTGCGACCGTGTGGTCCGTCTTTGTCACTTTTGCGATTTTGTTCGTGATGAATAAAATTCCGGGGTTGAAACTTCGCGTTAATTCGCACACGGCCGGCGCAGGGATTGATAGTATGCAGATGGGTGAAAAGGCGTATGAATATGACCCAGTCCCCACGCATGCGCCAGAACATTCTGGCGCGAGGAGGGGCAGCATTGCGGCAGCGCTGCATCACATCAAAAGGATGACGGTGAACGATTAAATTTACAATGATGCAATTGTAATACGTGATTTCGTATTGTAGTAATTTCTTTTGGAATTATTAATTGATGTATAAAGATGGAATAAATAAATATTCGAAAATGACATTTTTTGTGTGGCTAACCATCTGTAAGTTGTTGAATTAAGATTAATTTCCATGCAGTTTTAATTTTTCCTGATCTAATTCACCGATGAAGGTTACAGTTTACAATTGAAATGTTGGACAAATAAATTTGCGTAATGTCGTCCATGTATCCGTTGGAGGATAAAAGTGCATTAATTTGGATGTTAGTCGGGAGGGAATTAAATATAAAGATATGGTGTAAGAAATCCTTATTTGATATGTAATTATTTGTTACTACACATATGTAGGTACTTACATAAGAACCTACATATGTAAACATTTCCGCATTATTTAAATGCTTAATACCCGTTATTAACGAAAACTCAACTATCCCGGTATGTAAAAGGTAGTAAAAGCTTATCAATAAAATTAACGTAAATACGTAAGATTTTCTTCTTTAAAAATTCCAATGGTGTGAGACGAAATATTTTTACTCGGATAAATTTGACCACAAAAAATCTAGAGTATTACATGTAAAAATATAAATTTTATGAAAGTACTCTTTCGCACATATTTATTTCGTAAATATTTCAAAGATTTTTTGTAAAATATTTTTCGTAAATAGGTTCCGGTTACCATACCATAGTGAGCGGCGGCTATTAATCTCCTTTGATGTGAGTGAAAATTAATAAACTTGAATGAAAGAAATTCTCATCCTTTCGTTTTTAATCTGATGCACCATGAAATTAGAAATGAAGTGAATATGAAAGAATACGACTGAAAATATGTTCATTTACATCAGAATGATTAACTTTTAATGAAATTTCTTTAGAACAGGTACACTCTTAGAAATCCAGTATTAAAATAATACCAGGCGGTATTCATATATGACTCTACCAACGTGGTATTGATAAATAATACCGTGTGGTAATAACCCGGTATTAAAGTTTTACAATATCGGTATCAAATTTTTACTCACCGGTATAATTTTAATACCAAGCGGTAGCAACTTTAATCCCGAGAAATCAATACCTGCGTGACTATACCGGATTTCTAACAGTGTATGCATGACTTGCGTTATCCTTGACTCTCTTTTCCGAAAAATCTGTAAAAATCTGTAGAAATACTACAGATTTTAAGGATACCTCTAGTTGAGATAAGAAACATACAATGTGTGTATATGCTGTACATATGTACAATGACAATTTATTTTTTAAGGATTTCTTACATTAAGTTCTTTCATGGAGTTCAAGGATGACATTTTTTAACGTAACGTTTAAAAAAATTAACATTATTTTAATTTTAGTAATTTTCAGTAAATTTTAGTTATTTTTATTTGAAGTGTTCCTAAAATTTGATGTAACCCATTGTTTTGTCAGTTGTGTTGGGAGGTGTTTCTGCGTTTTCAACATTGGAGAATAGGTTCCCAATGGATGAATTTCTGTTTGTTGCTGAGCCACAAAGTTGCTGCTTCTGTTGTAGCAATGTTACTTTAATTTGACATATGTATATACATATTTATACATACCTACATAATAATAAATAAGCAATTACCCAAAATTTATTGGTTCCTCAGGTGTTCAATCTGAGGAGTTCGGGTCCTCATTATCTGTAACTAGCTTTGACAAAAGTTGTGCCCTTGGAGTCGACGAAAACCTACCCTGTGGGATTGCACCCCTATTGGAAAATATACTGGTGATAATCTAACTTTTGTCGCCTGTTGAGGATCATGTCAGGTTTAGCATGTTAAGAAATATTTAAACGGACAGATTATGCAATTAGGGGTCAAACGATGAATTTGCCATCTTGTGACTACAATGATAACTAAAGTCCTAAGTATGGACATACTTATAAATGTAACAGTGATCCGATCGATCAAATCCGGCTCTGGATTCGTTCGTAACACGGTGTATATATATATATCTAATACCTTTGTTCTGGAGGAACAAGAAAGCAAATAAGTAGAGCCATGGACTCCTCCATGTCCAAAATGTTCTTCGTCGCGACATGAAGTGCAAACTTGGCAGAATCCATTAATGGAAATCTGACATGTTGCAGTGGCTTTTTAAGGATTTTTCTCAGTTCTTTAGTATCCGTAGGGTCCAGTTTTTGTCGAGTACATTCCTCCGATCCCCAACTGTACTTAAATTTCAACTTATTACGGTACAAACTTGGAAATACAAAGGCAGAATTTTATAAATATGTAAATGTGCATAAACCCTACCGATACACCGCGTCAAAAACTTCCATCTCGTCCTAGACACGAAGGCGATCTTGCTGAATTATTTCTACCAAACATTCCAGTCGCAAATGTGCAAATTCATCCCGTATTAAGATACTTGCAGCATTTCTGAAATTAAATTTGAAACCAGTTGAGCCTCGTTTATAAAATCACTCCATTTATTTAACTATGAGAGTTAGACGTTTTATGAGGGTTACCTAATTTCTTACATTAACTTAAATAATTGTGGACTTACTCGCATATGTAGTCAAGGATGTCTTGATCAAATTCTTATGTGCGTAATCCATCGCTCCGTGAAATAGAGAGAGAGCATTTTCATCGGTTATTTTACCCTTTAACGCGGATTCGCATTGGACCACGAGTCCCGGGATGGCATACTCAGACGCTGTCTTCAACAAGGGGAGGGCATCATTCATGTTAACATCAGATTTTCCAGTGTACAGGTACTTAAGAAATAAAACAATATATTGACGTTGTGTGCGAGTTAATTATTTACCAAATTCAATACTTATTGGAGGTATTCACGTCAACTTCGTAAGAGCGGTAAATGTCGCTTCGTAATTCGCAGTATGTTTCTGAAATGTTAAGATATTTTCAAAGCGTTGCGATACGACGATCAATCAGAATCCTTTAATTTTTTTACAAAATGTGCGACACAAAAAGGCATCTAAATATTATCGTCGTCAGTCACTATTCGTAAAATCGTTGTCTGGTGAATTTTTATTTCTCATTTTCAGTTTACGTACTACTAAAATAAATCCTTCATTACTGTTGGTTCTGCTGACTGCTGAGTGAATTGGAATCCATAGCCGATTTCTATTAGACGAATTAGCCGAACCGCATAATTATTTTTAATACCAGTTTATTTTATTTGACGTGAAAATCAATCAATTTTCTAAATTCCAGACACAAAATGGAATGATTGTTTACGCCAAAATAAATAAACTTGTATTAAATAATTTAGAACACCTTATGCGGGTCGGATCATGTAAATCAGTGATGGATTCCACCTCTCTCAGCAGAATCAACATTAAACATTACACTATCTGTACACCGATTTCACCGCAAAGTTACGAAGATGTCGCGCAACACATAATTAAACAGCCATTAATTTTCTATGATAATTTCTTATGTTACATTGATCATCATCTTGAATATGTTTGGGTCCTCGTCATCAATCTGTAATCGGCCGGTCGTCTCCACGGCGGCGGTAATTTTCTTATCAAACATCGGAGATCCAGCCCGAAGGACTAATGTGCGGAGACGTAACTTAACGATAGAAAATACGAATATTCCCAAATAAAGGACAGAATTAAATATGTATTACATATGCTAATGAGTAAATTTCTAACCTCTTCTTTATTGCCAAAAATGACGACCAAGTCGCTCCATAAACCTGTCTCGAGAAGTTTACCCATTCTATTTTTTAGTGGACCATCCCAATCCCAGTTTTTATTTTTCTTGGGTACAGCCATATCCTTAATTTAAAATTAATGGTAAGGAGACACGAGTTATTGAAAAAATACGAGACCTTAAAATAAGCAATGAATATTTTATGTATAATTTATTTATACAGGATAAATGCACTCTGGTTGTTTCGAGAGTTTAGTTTGGATGTCGTACTTGTAAAAAAAGTTTGCTTTGATGAGCTAATAAGCACGGGAGTACAAAAAGTTGCAGTTATCTGTGCCTGATCATGATTATGATAACGGGTCTGACCTGACCACAGCTATGTATGTATTAGCCCAGGCTGTCCAATCCATTTGCGCACTCTTAGAAATTCAGGGGTACCATAATACCAAGTGGTATTCATTTACGACTTCACCAAAGCGGTATTGACACCATGTAGCAATAGTTCCGCATTGATGATTTACCACACCGGTCACCGGTAGCAATTTTCTACGGGACGATAGCAACTTTAATACCGAAATAGTATAAAAGATTTCTAAGAGTGTGTGCCTGGATATTCCAGGCTGGAATACATTCATTGTATACATAAAGCGTCTGTCAAATATGCCAGACTACATAATCTATCAAGCGGTGCATACCTGTCTGCACAAGTAATTAAATCTTTGGGATGATTCAAAAACAAGGTGACTCAATTTATTTGACCTCAATTGACAATGATTTATTAGACAATTACAAAATTTTAAGGTTGACTTAAACCACCCCATTGTTGTGAAATTTCGTCCGCTGCTTTCTCCGCTACGAGAATAACTGGACCGTTGATGTTAGCGTTTGGCGTGTATGGCAGGACCGACGCATCCACGACGCGAAGGCCGGGGACGCCCATTACTCTGAAAAAAACATCTCATTTTTAGTAAAGTTCACTAATCTTATCAAGTTTTTCAACAAATTAATTACTTATATATTTACCTTAACTTTGAATCTGTCACTGCACCCATGGAACATGTTCCGACGGAATGGATCGCAGTGGTCGCGACCTGTTGCACGTGGCACGCCCAATACTCCCTGGATCGGAAGGGGAGGTGAGTGCATCCATTAATCGCCGTTCCCGCAAATGTCGTTCCAAGCGACTGGAAGGCAGAGGTTTCTTCCATTATACGAAATACGAGGTCAATTCCTTAACAGGGTAAATTTTTTGATAGACATGAGTCATAAAAATTGAGAGATTGACAGTACATATTTTGGGTGCAAGTAACCACATGCAAGATATAATCATGTACACGAAAGTTATTTTTTCCAGCTGTTTTGATTATGAAAAAATGGCGCATATTTCTTGCACTTTTTTGCAGTTTCTTGTACCCTGCATTTCTCGCTTTACAGTGTAAGAAATGTAGCTAAGAAACGAAACACTGCATATGTATGACAATTTTTTGTGCGCACTAACCATCTAACGCAACGTCCAAATCACTCGCAACGTCAAACGCCTTAAAATCGATCAACACCAGCTTTGTAACATCTCTAACACCGTCCAGATAAGCCGTCGTATTAAGAGACACACTTCCCCTCGACTTCATCCTGTCCAATTCCATATGATAACAGGCCGTCCAGCTGTCTACGTCATCAGAAAAGCTGAGAGGGCACATGGTCGTCAGCGTGATCCGGACATCCGACCAAGCCGGCTCGCCCTCCACGATGGCGCGTGACGATGCGTGAAAGGCCTGCGGACCGGCCTCGACTTGACCTAGGACGCCTTCCCCAGTTTCGAGATACGTTGTGAACGCAGCTTCTAGATCTTCTTCCAAGATCCGCGGGATATATGGAGACGCGGAAGCGTTGAATTTAAAAGATTGGATCATGAACCAAATGTGATCGTTGAGATTTTGTCCGACGGCGGGTATGTTTACTTTGACCGGGATCTAGAGGGGCGAAGTGATACATATAAATTACTTAGCGGGAAATTCAAGAATTATTTAAGATGCAACAATGCATGTATTTACTTCGGCTTGCTCAAGAACTTCGCGAGGCCCGACTCCGGATAGCATTAACAGGAGGGGAGAATTCATAGCCCCCGCCGATAAGATGACTTCATTAGATGCGTGGGCTATTTGCGGGATTCCGTGGCGGGTATATGCTACCCCATAGGCGCGATTGTTTTGGTCGAGAAGAATCTAAGAAGTTTGAAATTATTTAAGAAAATCGGTACGCGGACCAGACATGGCAATCTTTACATGGCAATCTTTACATTGCAATTTATACATGGCGGCGACTTACATGGTTTATCAGTACATAGCTTTATCACTACATAGCATGATCACTACAAAACATATCCTTGCATAGCTTTATCATTACATAGCATGACAGCTACATAGCATCTTCCTTACACATGTTTTCACTGGTCCACAAGAATTGTATTGTGACAAAACCAATCCATGAGTCAAACTATATATATTATTCCGTGCCAAAAAAAAGTATTAAAGTTTTTAAAAACTATCTCAATAATGGCAACTAACATCGAAGTATTAGCATCGAGAAGAGGAAGGCCATTGCTTACGTTTAATGGAAACATTTTCCAGTTTGAAAGAGATGGTTTAGAAAAAAAGACTTGGAGATGCGATCAGTTTCAAAAGTGCAAGTGCCGGTGCAGATTACACACAAGTGATAATTTACGTAACCCAGAGCTTTTACGGCAAGTCGGGTCACATAATCATGAGCCAAAACCTATTGCTTGTGATGTGAAAAAAGTCATGACCAAGATTCGACAAGCAGCCAGCAGTTCCTCCATTGCTCCAGCACAACTAATTGCCAACGAAATTAGACAAATGCCAGCTGCAAGTCAAGGTCACATGCCCCCGGCACATAATATAAAACGAGGTATACGAAAGGTCAGAGGCGTGACCACTGGGTCACTTATCGTTCCTTCCAAAAGGGAGGATATCAAGTTGCCTGACTCCTTTAAAATAACTTCAAACAACGAGAATTTCCTGGCATTTGATAGTGGGTCACATGCGGATCGAATAATGATCTTCTCGACTGCCCGTAACCATGAATTTTTATCTCAGTGCAATGTTTGGCTTGTCGACGGAACTTTTAAAGTGAGGGTCATTTTTTGTTACGTTATATTGACAAACATTTAATTGGAATTCTCGTTTTACAGTCTTCGCCCGTTCTTTTTGACCAACTTTTCATACTACACGGGATGCGTAAAGAAGCACATTTCCTCTTATCTATTGCTTGACTCCCAATCGAACATCCGGCACATATATTCTTCTTCTTTCGGAAATCAAGAAACTTCAACCTAATTTGGACCCAACAACAATACTGAGTGACTATGAGAAAGCCTCAATAAGGGCAATGGAGGACATCTTTCCACAAGCAGAGAAAAATGGTTGCTTTTTCCATTATTCGCAGTGCATATTTCGTAATATCCAAAAACACCCGGATATACACAATTTGTACAGCAATGACTCGAACTTCTCATTTATGATGAAACACTTAAGGAGCTTAGCATTTGTTCCCCCTGACGATGTGGTTATGTCGTTTGACCTTCTCATGGAAGATGAATTCTTCACAACGAATGAAATCATGTTGGCCGAGTTCATTAACTACTTTGAGCGCACTTGGATCGGGCAATGGAACCGTGGCAGGAATGTTTGGTTGGAGCCTATATTCTCTATAAAATTGTGGAACTGCTTTCACGCAGTTTTACAAGGTCTTCCTAAGACAACAAATGCGTGCGAGGGATTTCATCATGGCTTCGCTACCCTTTTAGGTGCATCCCATCCAACTATTTTCAAACTTATACAAGGGCTCAAGGATCAACAAACATTGACCGAACTTAAAATGAATCAATTTTTAGCCGGAACCGAGGCCACTCCGGGGAATAAATATAAATTGCTAGCTCTAAAATTACAAGAAACGGTTGAAAAGTATGGATTAGATGACTTTTCACATATGGAGTACTTACGAAAAATAGCGTACTGTCTTTAAGAATCTTAATTGACAATGACCTAAAAAGTTAATTTTACTGTTATTTTTATTTTTGATTGGATTTTGACTTGGCTATATACGTGCACAATTTTTGCTGACTAATTTTAAAGGAATATGCTATGCAAAGATAAAGCTATGTAATGATAATGCTATGTAATGATGTGCGATGTAATAATAAAGCCATGTAGTGATAATGCTATGTAATGATAACGTGTTGTAAGGATTGCAATGTAAAAATTGCAATGCAATGATTGCCATGTAGCGATTGCCATGTCTGGTCCGCAAATCAAGAAAATCAAGTCGGAATTTCTCGCCTTTCACTCCAAAGTTTTACCTGTTCCACATTTGCATATCGAATAACCGTAAGATTCGCCCTGATTTCTTCGTAAGGTTTAATATATCCGGTATAAGTGCTGACACGAGCACCTGAACCGATAAGCATTTGAACCGGAGCAAAACCTGTGTATAAAATATAACACACGTATGTACACATGTATCGCTTATCAATCCCTTATCACATATTTGTTATTCAGCCCAAACTTGGTATTTGTTGTGCATTGGGGTCTGCAACTGTAAACCCTAGCTCAGCCGCTGCCTCGGCCCACTTGGACCAAATGGGTGGTATGTCCGAGTTCAAGGTCAAGGGACCACCCACTCCGTAATAATCTGCATATATCCAAACAAATTAGTGCAATTGGTTCAAAAAGATCTCAAGCGTCTCAACTTGCCTCCTTGCTCCGGATTGATGAGCTGTCCCACAAAATCTTCACTTTTCTTCCAGAATTCTAGCACATTTTCATACCTCCACGTGGCGTCTCCCGTCATGGCGGCGTAGCCATCCCAGTCGAGAGGTGATCCCCTTTGATGTATCATCTCATTATGCGATCCCGATCCTCCCAGCATTTTTCCAGTTTCAAAGGCGGAAATCTTTAAAAAATAAATTTCCGAAATTTGCTTTATTTTTTGAAATATTGGGGCAATTCAAATAGTCATAGGTAACTTGTAAAATCTGTAAGTTTTGTCAAATAATTTTACGAACTTTTACAAAATAAAAAGATGCTCTGGATCTAAATAAGGAAGTTTACAAAAATTTCTACGCTAATTTTCCTCAGAAATATTTGTAAAATTTTATAAAAGTTTGTCAGCTTACAGAGTTTTCAATGTCTGAATGAATTGTCTATTAAATTTTTTATAATCGTCTCTACATACGCCGCCATTTCTAAGGGACATATTCCTTTGGGTGACTGACTCATAGAAATAATTGATATCGGGAGCAACCGCGACATCCCGGGTGAAGTACGACACGTGCGCGGGGGGAATAGGTGTCCCCCCGGCTTCCAAAAGAAGAACGTTGAAACGTTCAGAGAGCCGGCCGGCAACGACACAACCCGCGGTTCCACCTCCAACTGGATTTTGAGATTTTACATACTTTTTTAAAGGTTTAGTTAATATTTCTGAATTTTAAAATGTTATTTTTTGTACTTACCAATGATAAAGTCGTAACTTTTAATTCGTGGGATTCCATAGTCGTTTTCTAAATCTTGTAACGCTATGGTCTTATCATCTTCCATATACTTTTTAGCATAGTACTGAATTATTAATGGGATCGCACCGAATACGAAGGAGGATAATTTCATTTTTTATTATGTATGAGCAAATTTATGGATGTACATATACGAGTAAATATGCTTCTGGACAAGTGTTGTGTTAAAATTTGAGACGGTGCAAAAAGATACGGTTTATTTTATAGTTACCATGACAACACCAACAACATAATCAATCACGTTGTCAAACACCTTTTAAACAAATCCGGTGAGATAATAATGATCCACGATAAGAAAGCAGGTACATGTGCACGTTGAGTATTTAGAGTTGACAGACTAATGGGATGGGTCACTTGTAAATTAGCAATTGCAATGTTCAATTTAATACACTCTAACTAAAGTTGTGTAAAATTTAGTTAAGGTTGAGTTAAATAAATAGAGGAGGACATTACAATTGGGTAAATTTTTGCACAATGTTGCATAAAGTTTATATAACTTTATTTAGCGTGTACCTACATGTATCATTCATCACTTTTATCAAATTCGTGATTAACTATGATTCTTGAATGCATTTCTGAGTGTTTGTACAAAAGGCAATGCAAGTGTGAAAGAGCAGGTTTGGTCAACTTCATTAATGCCAAACCCCTTAATTAGTATGCCACTCACCTCCATCATCTCTTACAAACAAGAGACAATGTTGCAAACCAGCTTCGTCACAACCTCATCTGAGATATCTCTATTCAGCGTGGCCAACCGGTTCATAATCGGTCAACACATAGGTATCAATTAGGTATTGCTAGGATATATAAGCGAAAGCGCAGCCACCAGGCGGGGGAACGGTGGAGGACGGTAGAGGAAGTATTTTGTGCTACTGCAGGTTACCTCTCCCAATATTATTGGGAGAGGCAGAGTTCTGCCTGTTTGTACAAGTAATAAATAAAACCTCTCTAAGAAAGTGCAACCAAGTCTCATCTCGCCTCCCAATTATTACGCACACACCACAACGACGACGACGATCGTCTCATCTTCCTCATCACCACCATCACTGCAGTCAACCCCCCATAAACGGAACTTCACATTGGTACCCACGGCGGCCTCTCCTTGTCAGAAGGAGAGAAGGACGCCGCACCCCCTCACTCAACTGGCCCCATCTTCACGACTGCAGTGTGACGAAGTGTCACAACGACAAAAACGCCCCATTCCGTCTCTACCCCCCATCTTCACGACGTCGGTGTGACAGACTGCCACCAAGGTAAAAAAAAAATTTCCATGACTTTCTAACCACCCCCCCCCCACACTCTCCCCCCTTCACCATTTTACACGATCCACCATTGGTCGGTACTCCGTCAATATTTTACAGAAAAAAAATATTTTGAGTTCCCACCACCGACCATACGTCCACAATTCCCTAGAATCACGTACCTGTCAGAACTAAAAAGGACGGGGAGAAGTTTGGGGAACACTTCTTGCCCATAGGGGCCCCTACATTTCAAGTACACATAGAAGACTGTATGAATTTATTTCCCTTGACTGCGGAGACAGCAAGGACGAGGTCGTTTTTCAGTCCTTTTTGCACCTAGTAGGCCACAGTAGCCATTTTTTCTCGCCATTAAGCGTATTTTTCTAATTATCGGTTCACGCTCCGAGGGGCGCCGATATATTTTGAAAATCATTTACCCTGTGACAGTAAGTCGTACGCACCCCGTTGTTCTCTCCAGCCGTTAGGGCATCCTCCGTTTCATTTAGCGTGTTGGTAGTTATAGCTCTTTTTTCCCATACCTGACACACAGCACTTTGTAATAAGAGAGAGCGGCAGCTCGTTCAACTCGACCGCATTGAGGATAATTTCATTTCTCGACATCGATATTACACATCCCAAACCACTAACCCCACATCGGCCTCCCCGAATCCTCGTTCTCCTCCTACTTACCGGTTACCTATAACCACATACGATCCACATTTTCATCCGGCACGCCCACTAGACCAATATTTTTCGGCGGACGAGTCGGCCTTACATCTGAATTAACCCCAGCATCATCTCACACTCTTGGTCCTCATAATTTTGGTGCCACGTCGATTGGCCAATCTCTCCCATCAGCGAGGAACTTTCCAATTTCAACATCTCGACCCCAAATCGAGGTTGTTCCGCATACTTTTGGTGCCACGTCACTTGGCAAATCTCTCCAACCTGCCACCCCCTTTTTAATTTCAACATCTCCACCTAAAAACGAGGTTGTTGCTCCTCACCACGATATCATTTTGAGTCCAAGACGTTCACCCCAACCAGAAACTGCTTCTCCTTCATCACCTCTCTCTTCTGACCCCGATAGCTAAAATCCAGTTTCGAGTGCAAATCAACTACCTGCAGCATCCATCCCTGCGACTTTTTATCTCAAAACTAGTATCTTGCCTCCCGCTACTTTCTATCCTCAACCAAACGCCAGCCCCCAACGTCTTCCATCAACCACCACACTCCACTCCAAACCGCATCTCAAACATCGTAGTCTACGAAACCTCCTGCACAACGACTCCGTGCCCATCAACCCCTCAATACTTATTTGTACCACAACATCTTTTACTCCACCTCCCAGCAGTGGTTGAGCCCCTGCCCAAAACAACCTTCCGCTCCTCAACCACCACCATTTTTTCCTTTCATTATTGCATCACCCACTCTTTTCCAAATGGGGACAACTATCAACGACATCACCATCTCTCCAGGATGTTCACCCCCGACAGACACTAACTCTCCTCTTTCTTTCCCACAAGTCTGTCCTAATACGGAGTTGGAACCTTTACCAACCCCCGCGGCACCTCTCCCTGCTAACATTTTTGTGCCACCTCACATTCTACCTTCCTTCCAACCTGTACCTCCACACCATACCAACGCATTCTATCGACCACCTTTCCCTCCCTCGCATATCTCGACCATTGATGGCGACTTCTGCGCCGGCCCACCACACATCTCTAACATCGACAATTTGACGGGGTGGCCCACACCCGCTACATCTTCTTCCTACGATGCATTTTTCGCCCACCTCATTCAAACCTTAAGGTTTACTTCCATTCAAGACTGTAATGCACACCCCCATTCGTCAATCCCCGATCGACCAACGACCCGCACTTCGTCTCTCTCTTAGCCCAACAACTTCCTTCCCAATTACAACAAGGGATTGGTACATCCGACATGAGGCCTCATGTAGTCTCTGCAGGTTCAGATTCTATTCATATGTTAGATGCACCTCGCCCTCGCTCCTCGGGTCAGCACATAACCTTCCCAGATTCCCCACCGACGGGTGGTTTTAGACACAATAACTACCAACAGCGAACCTCCCAGGGTAACCGTAACCAGAGGGGTAGATCTTCGTATTCCATCAACCGTGGTGGCGGTTTCTCTACCCGCCAGAATGTACATAGCCAATTCCACATCACAGCACCTTCGAATCACTGGCAATCCAGGAATACAGAATTCCGAGGCACACATCACATACAGGATGGTGACGGCCGTAATTTTGGTGGAGGTGGGAGAGTCCATTCTCGACGACGCTACAAACCCAATACTAACCGACCTCGTAGTGATAATCACTCGTTGTATTCTCCCCCTAACGCACACCCCCGCCAATCACGTTCTAACTTATTGCCTATACACACTAACTACACTCCAAATCGCTCCTCCTCACATATCCCAAATACCTGGCGACCAGATCTATTAACTCGACCTAATCAACCTACCAACCTCTCCCGACCACTTTCCAATTCTAACCCTCTACCTTCTTCACCCAGCCAACGCCTCGCCCCCCACACCGCCGGTGGCAACATTCCTTTTCCTTCATGCCCCGATTGCGTCGCCTCACGACACACGAATTTCTCTATCCCACATACTTTTAAACCAGGCAGAGTTTGACCAACCTCTGCCCCTCGGCAACGTTCTCAATTAGATCACCATATTACACTAGCTGTATTACTTATATACGTATCACGGCGAACCCAGGATGGTCCCCTTGACTATCCCCGTAATACAATAGTAATAAATAGTAATACTTACCGGTCACCCAGATAGCTGTATTAATTATATACGTATCACGTATATACGTATACACGTATATACGTATCACGGCGAACCTAGGATGGTCCCCTTGACTATACCCATTAATACAATAGTAATAAATAGTAATACTTACCCAGATATATATATATACGCATTATAAAACCCACCCATAGGATTTACAAAAACAAAAATCCACAAGAGAATTCTTTCTCCTGTGTATTTTTTTGCACTTTACCATAGGTGATTTTCGATATCTAGGATTACGTAGACATCCCACATTCTTTTGTACCACATAACTATTACTTAGAAGCGAAAACCGGATAGTCTACCATATTATACAGCGGTCGCTCTATGGTCCCCACAACCATTCGCCGCATTAAATATATAAGAGAACTAACGACGCGATAATCATAAATCCACAGGAGAGTTCCTTCTCCTGTGCATTTACGTTGCATATAGACTTCCATGGGCATCTCCCCTAATGAGTACCCTCACTCCCCTACCTTAAGATTTAACACTAGTAAACTCCTCCTGGTCACCTTCGTCTGCACATTTTTCCAGTATTAGGCAACCTTCGATGTGTCATTCAACCAGTAGCGAATTGTCCGCTCAATTACATTAGTTTTCTTTCTTAATTCGCTACTACGTACCTCCCCGTCTGTTCACGAACCACGTACGCGACTCAGCAATACGTTTAGTATAACGGTATCTTCTACTCTACCTCTATATACTCAATCGCTACAACACTTTGTCCAATCTCACTATACCTCACCTCACCGGTTGACTCAACACTTTACTCGCCCCCGATGTTATTCTCAATCCATATACCTTTTGGACCAACTGGACCACAATATTACTCTCCTCGCTTCAGGGCTCATCGCCCATGCTGTTCAAACAATTAGCCGTCTCACTTACAACGATCCGACCCACCGACCACAATCTAGTTCCAACCCACCTTCTACCTTTTATCGCACACCTGAACCTCACCAAGCCTGTTCTCCGCATCGACAGGACGGCTCGGCCAATCTCATTTTACTCGTTTACTGTCTATTTTCTCATTTTTGTAAGGTTATACGGCAGAAATTTCTTGACTTATTTTCTGTGTTAAACTTGGACCTGGTGAACAAGCATAAATTTTTTGTAATGTCACATCCTGATGAGAAGATAAGCTATTCAAACTCCTACATATTCATTTTTTGTTAACAAGTGACAAGAGTGGTGACTATGTACGTACTGTGCTCCTAAGAAGGGATTGAACCGAAAATTAAGATACAGCAAAAAATTATTATTGTCACGACGACCGATAATTAAATCACATCGTCAAATTGACAATTTGTCAATATCGATTTAAATATGTCCAACCAGATAACGATTCGAGATAAGTTAAACCAGCAAACCGTTAATAAAATCAGAAACAAATCGCATTACGATTTGCAATGCACAATTTTGCAGTAAATTTAATTGCTTTGCCATTAATTACTCTTGTTATCGATTTTTGGATCAAGTTGCACTGCAAATCGTGTCTATCACCCGACAATGAATGATTTATTGTCTCTTTAAGTATTTAATATGTACATAATCACATTCTTTAGTTTGTTGTTTCAATTTATTATCGTGCTTGACAATTACTTGATTAGTGGTGAGATTGATTATATATGAGCATTATATTTATCTTAGAGATGGGTAGCTAACTGTGCCCTTAAATTAACTTGGTTACCATAATCACCGGAAAGTAAAGATACTCTACCGCCCTGGTTATAATTCTGTCACCACTGATAACAAATTAATAACCCATCGGTGACAAATTTACAACCAATAATCTGGGCTAATTATTTTCAGTGTAATAAATATTTTGTCGTCTAAAACTTGTTAGCATTCTCACATCCAAACTTCGAAATAAAAACAATGCCGTACATATGTACATAATCTTGGAGTTTGTGTGGATGACTAAATATGAAAATTTTGTCCAACACATATTCAATTTTTGTTTAACTTTGACACATCCTCATCGGTAGATAAGCACTTGAAAGTCCGGTCCCATACACGTATTTAGTTATTTGCGTTCATGCGTTTTAAAACTCATTGTCAGATACGTCAGTATATGCGCATAGATGTGTTAAGTTATATACAAAAACGGTGTAAAGATAACTGAAGTGTAATTAATATCTTGAATATTTGTATATATCTATGTATCAACTTGTATACATAGATATCATGTACCACTCTCATGATGTATGTAGGAATGCCTTTTGAGTCGGGATTGTGCACATAGTAAAGTAAATAAATTGCATAAGCAAGATTCAATAATTTCGCCCGGTTCGGACTGCCAGAAATAAGTTGCTGTCATGTTAACCAAATTTGTGGAAGAGATAACACCGAAATGATACCAGATAGGCAGTTAAGAAGACAGGACTGGGTCGAACTTAATTAATTATGTGTCAATCAAACTTAGAAATGTCCAAAGTCGAAAGATAAATCCTCAATTCGCTGAATTTAGTGCCGAATTCAATGAAAACTTGCTACGTATCTCAATTATTTTGGGAATAACGTATACACAACGAATGAACTTCGATCGTATCGATAAATATGAAGAAGTTTAAGATGCACTGACTCATTTACAGCCTACTCGTCAGCCAGTGCCGTTATTTTGTTGACATTATTTATTTGCATACTTTTTTTGCAATGATTACTACTTCACCCCGCAATGGACTAATTATAATTGCTATTTTGTTGCTAGGCAGTAAGATAATTAGGGGGATAATATTTAATAGGTGCGAGTTTGGGTATCACCTTAGAGACAAAATACTGCCAAACCAGTGGAACAATGAAATGACCAAATGTACGTATGTAAAGGGTGTTAATAAAGTCCGATCCCATGCATTTTTTGGAGCGTGGTTGTTACAAATTCAGCTGGAACTTTTGAACCAGTGAAGTTATTTATTTCAAATTTTTACCATGGGAGGAACAACTAAACGTGTAAGTCATGAGCATCTTAGAGTTGAGATACAAACATTGCATCAGCAGGGGCTTAAACCTACAGAAATTGTGCAAAAATTGGGCTGCAGCCGCAGAACTGTTTGGAAATGGAAGAATAAAAATTTTGTCCACGACAAAAAGCGACCAGGGCGACCCAGAAAGGTGTCACCTACCACAAAAAGAATGATTAAAAACAGACTTTGCAAGGAAACCGGTAGTTCATTACGTAATTGAGCAAGGGAGTTAAATGACTCAAAACGCTATAAAGAGAAGAAGAAGCAAATTAACTGTGTGACCGTGCAAAAATTTGTGAAAACTACGAAGTGGGGTCACACAGCTTACAAACTAACCAAAAAACCTCTCATGTCACAAAAATATATCGATGACCGTCTGAAATTTGAAGAACTCCTTCAGAAAAGTGCCCATTTGAGTGAAAAAGACTTGGTGAAGAATTGCGCAGTCACATCCTTTGGACTGACGAATCTATTATTGAACTATATCCAAAATTGAACCAACCAAAATGTTCGTTACAGGACAGAAACAAATCGGATGTACCATCAAGAGCGATCCCAAAATTCGGGCTTAAAGTTATGGTAGCGGGTGGATTTTGGTGCACGTTGCGTGACCCCTCTACATATCATACCAAAAGGCAAATCAGTCAATGCAAAGCATTAATGGAAAAAATATTACCTATCTATTTCGATAGCATGGGGAACAAGGAAATATTTCCGAATGAAAGAAAATAGTTTTCATGCAGGATGGTGCTATAGCCCATACAGCAAAAGCGAGTTTGAGTCTCATCAAAGACGCAAGTTTCAACGGTCTGGAGCAAGGGGGTGTGGGCCGCTAACGGCCCAGATTTGAATCCCCTGAAGAACCAGTGGTCCATACTTAAGGAAATGTATACAAAGAGCCACAACCCCGGACGAGGGAAGAGCTAGTAAAAAAAAGTTCAAGATGTATGGAATTCGATTTCCAGAGGCACATTGGAAAAATTAGCACAGAGCCTTAAACAAAGAGTTGAGGGCATGGTTAAAGTAAATGGTAACAAGACCAAATACTAAGGTAAATATGTCGAACATTTTTTGTAAGTATCACGGGTAGTTTTTTTTATACTAGCCTTCACTTTTTTACAGGAAAAATGGGATCGGACTTTATTAACACCCTGTATATATAGGCAATTTTGATCCTATGTGTCTAGTTTTATCCTAAAATTATTAAATGTGAATATTTTGAAATTTTGCGATTTATAGGGCTCTGTATTGCACACCATTCCACTGGATTCAACACAGCGTACGAAAACCAAGATGCGTTTCCGCTGAAAACATATGGAATTTTAAAGGTTGACACTTTTTCGAAATAACTAGACGAAGCCAAATATCTACATATAAATCAATACAGTTGTAATTAACAGATCACAAACAGATGGTGCCTAGATCAACATGACTCAAATAATCCATGTATGATAGCTTGCTCAGGTCTGACCTTGGAAATTCAACGTAGTCACATCTAGGGATGTGACGTCATGACATGTCATGACAAATTGACATATTGACATGTCATAAATGTCCAATTTGTCAGACATTTAAAATTTGTGACAAATATGACAAATATGACAAATTCAAAATATCATAAATGTCTAATTTGTCCGGCATTTAAATCTTTGACAAATTGGACATTTATGACAAATTGATTTCTCAAATGAAGATGTCAGCGCAATCGACATTTACTTTAAGCAAAATATAAAAATTTCATTTCCTGTCTCGACTCCAGCATTGTGAGATTCTAATACTGGCAGGAGCATTTAGTAGGACTCGATTTACACAAAATTCCCCCTCAAAGTGATGGAAATCACCAACAATCCAATTTTGCTTGGATCTTGATAAAATTTACATTTTTGTGATCCCAAATACTTGTGTGATCATATCCAGTAGATATCTTCTTTTTTGAATTTTGAATGTTTTCAAATAATTCATCGACTGTGGAATGCCCCAAAATTTCGAAAATTTCAAAAAGTTGAGATATCTACTGGATATGATCACACAAGTATTTGGGATCACAAAAATGTAAATTTTATCAAGATCCAAGCAAAATTGGATTGTTGGTGATTTCCATCACTTTGAGGGGAATTTTGTGTAAATCGAGTCCTACTAAATGCTCCTGCCAGTATTAGAATCTCACAATGCTGGAGTCGAGACAGGAAATGAAATTTTTATATTTTGCTTAAAGTAAATGTCGATTGCGCTGACATCTTCATTTGAGAAATCAATTTGTCATAAATGTCCAATTTGTCAAAGATTTAAATGCCGGACAAATTAGACATTTATGATATTTTGAATTTGTCATATTTGTCATATTTGTCACAAATTTTAAATGTCTGACAAATTGGACATTTATGACATGTCAATATGTCAATTTGTCAATGACATGTCATGACGTCACATCCCTAGATGTGACTACGTTGAATTTCCAAGGTCAGACCTGAGCAAGCTATCATACATGGATTATTTGAGTCATGTTGATCTAGGCACCATCTGTTTGTGATCTGTTAATTACAACTGTATTGATTTATATGTAGATATTTGGCTTCGTCTAGTTTATTTCGAAAAAGTGTCAACCTTTAAAATTCCATATGTTTTCAGCGGAAACGCATCTTGGTTTTCGTACGCTGTGTTGAATCCAGTGGAATGGTGTGCAATACAGAGCCCTATAAATCGCAAATTTCAAATATTCACATTTAATAATTTTAGGATAAAACTAGACACTAGGATCAAATTGCCTATATATACAGGGTGTTAATAAAGTCCGATCCCATTTTTCCTGTAAAAAAGTGAAGGCTAGTATAAAAAAAACTACCCGTGATACTTACAAAAAATGTTCGACATATTTACCTTAGTATTTGGTCTTGTTACCATTTACTTTAACCATGCCCTCAACTCTTTGTTTAAGGCTCTGTGCTAATTTTTCCAATGTGCCTCTGGAAATCGAATTCCATACATCTTGAACTTTTTTTTACTAGCTCTTCCCTCGTCCGGGGTTGTGGCTCTTTGTATACATTTTCCTTAAGTATGGACCACTGGTTCTTCAGGGGATTCAAATCTGGGCCGTTAGCGGCCCACACCCCCTTGCTCCAGACCGTTGAAACTTGCGTCTTGATGAGACTCAAACTCGCTTTTGCTGTATGGGCTATAGCACCATCCTGCATGAAAACTATTTTTCTTTCATTCGGAAATATTTCCTTGTTCCCCATGCTATCGAAATAGATAGGTAATATTTTTTCCATATAATGCTTTGCATTGACTGATTGGCCTTTTGGTATGATATGTAGAGGGGTCACGCAACGTGCACAAAATCCACCCGCTACCATAACTTTAAGCCCGAATTTTGGGATCGCTCTTGATGGTACATCCGATTTGTTTTCTGTCCTGTAACGAACATTTTGTTGGTTCAATTTTGGATATAGTTCAATAATAGATTCGTCAGTCCAAAGGATGTGACTGCGCAATTCTTCACCAAGTCTTTTTTCACTCAAATGGGCACTTTTCTGAAGGAGTTCTTCAAATTTCAGACGGTCATCGATATATTTTTGTGACATGAGAGGTTTTTTTGGTTAGTTTGTAAGCTGTGTGACCCCACTTCGTAGTTTTCACAAATTTTTGCACGGTCACACAGTTAATTTGCTTCTTCTTCTCTTTATAGCGTTTTGAGTCATTTAACTCCCTTGCTCAATTACGTAATGAACTACCGGTTTTCTTGCAAAGTCTGTTTTTAATCATTCTTTTTGTGGTAGGTGACACCTTTCTGGGTCGCCCTGGTCGCTTTTTGTCGTGGACAAAATTTTTATTCTTCCATTTCCAAACAGTTCTGCGGCTGCAGCCCAATTTTTGCACAATTTCTGTAGGTTTAAGCCCCTGCTGATGCAATGTTTGTATCTCAACTCTAAGATGCTCATGACTTACACGTTTAGTTGTTCCTCCCATGGTAAAAATTTGAAATAAATAACTTCACTGGTTCAAAAGTTCCAGCTGAATTTGTAACAACCACGCTCCAAAAAATGCATGGGATCGGACTTTATTAACACCCTTTACATACGTACATTTGGTCATTTCATTGTTCCACTGGTTTGGCAGTATTTTGTCTCTAAGGTGATACCCAAACTCGCACCTATTAAATATTATCCCCTAATTATCTTACTGCCTAGCAACAAAATAGCAATTATAATTAGTCCATTGCGGGGTGAAGTAGTAATCATTGCAAAAAAGTATGCAAATAAATAATGTCAACAAATAACGGCACTGGCTGACGAGTAGGCTGTAATGAGTCAGTGCATCTTAAACTTCTTCATATTTATCGATACGATCGAAGTTCATTCGTTGTGTATACGTTATTCCCAAAATAATTGAGATACGTAGCAAGTTTTCATTGAATTCGGCACTAAATTCAGCGAATTGAGGATTTATCTTTCGACTTTGGACATTTCTAAGTTTGATTGACATAATTAATTAAGTTCGACCCAGTCCTGTCTTCTTAACTGCCTATCTGGTATCATTTCGGTGTTATCTCTTCCACAAATTTGGTTAACATGACAGCAATTATTTCTGGCAGTCCGAACCGGCGAAATTATTGAATCTTGCTTATGCAATTTATTTACTTTACTATGTGCACAATCCCGACTCAAAAGGCATTCCTACATACATCATGAGAGTGGTACATGATATCTATGTATACAAGTTGATACATAGATATATACAAAATATTCAAGATATTAATTACACTTCAGTTATCTTTACACCGTTTTTTGTATATAACTTAACACATCTATGCGCATATACTGACGTATCTGACAATGAGTTTTAAAACGCATGAACGCAAATAACTAAATACGTGTATGGGACCGGACTTTCAAGTGCTTATCTACCGATGAGGATGTGTCAAAGTTAAACAAAAATTGAATATGTGTTGGACAAAATTTTCATATTTAGTCATCCACACAAACTCCAAGATTATGTACATATGTACGGCATTGTTTTTATTTCGAAGTTTGGATGTGAGAATGCTAACAAGTTTTAGACGACAAAATATTTATTACACTGAAAATAATTAGCCCAGATTATTGGTTGTAAATTTGTCACCGATGGGTTATTAATTTGTTATCAGTGGTGACAGAATTATAACCAGGGCGGTAGAGTATCTTTACTTTCCGGTGATTATGGTAACCAAGTTAATTTAAGGGCACAGTTAGCTACCCATCTCTAAGATAAATATAATGCTCATATATAATCAATCTCACCACTAATCAAGTAATTGTCAAGCACGATAATAAATTGAAACAACAAACTAAAGAATGTGATTATGTACATATTAAATACTTAAAGAGACAATAAATCATTCATTGTCGGGTGATAGACACGATTTGCAGTGCAACTTGATCCAAAAATCGATAACAAGAGTAATTAATGGCAAAGCAATTAAATTTACTGCAAAATTGTGCATTGCAAATCGTAATGCGATTTGTTTCTGATTTTATTAACGGTTTGCTGGTTTAACTTATCTCGAATCGTTATCTGGTTGGACATATTTAAATCGATATTGACAAATTGTCAATTTGACGATGTGATTTAATTATCGGTCGTCGTGACAATAATAATTTTTTGCTGTATCTTAATTTTCGGTTCAATCCCTTCTTAGGAGCACAGTACGTACATAGTCACCACTCTTGTCACTTGTTAACAAAAATGAATATGTAGGAGTTTGAATAGCTTATCTTCTCATCAGGATGTGACATTACAAAAAATTTATGCTTGTTCACCAGGTCCAAGTTTAACACAGAAAATAAGTCAAGAAATTTCTGCCGTATAACCTTACAAAAATGAGAAAATAGACAGTAAACGAGTAAAAGAGATTGGCCGAGCCGTCCTGTCGATGCGGAGAACAGGCTTGGTGAGGTTCAGGTGTGCGATAAAAGGTAGAAGGTGGGTTGGAACTAGATTGTGGTCGGTGGGTCGGATCGTTGTAAGTGAGACGGCTAATTGTTTGAACAGCATGGGGATGAGCCCTGAAGCGAGGAGAGTAATATTGTGGTCCAGTTGGTCCAAAAGGTATATGGATTGAGAATAACATCGGGGGCGAGTAAAGTGTTGAGTCAACCGGTGAGGTGAGTATGTGAGATTGGACAAAGTGTTGTAGCATTGAGTATATAGAGGTAGAGTAGAAGATACCGTTATACTAAACGTATTGCTGAGTCGCGTACGTGGTTCGTGAACAGACGGGGAGGTACGTAGTAGCGATTAAGAAAGAAAACTAATGTA
>NW_019091286.1:14788-29388 GCF_002217175.1 Folsomia candida | reverse complement strand
GTTCCTCATGTGTTCCTCGGTGTTCTCATGTGTTCTCAAGGAACAAGCTTGGAACACCTTGGAACACGTGTTCCGGGTCGTGTTCCTCGATGTTCCTCATGTGTTCCTCGGTGTTCCTCATGTGTTTCAAGGAACAAGCTTGGAACACCTTGGAACACGTGTTCCGGGTCGTGTTCCTCGATGTTCCTGCCCTGTGTTCCTCAAGGAACAAGCTTGGAACACCTTGGAACACGTGTTCCGGGTCGTGTTCCTCGTGTTCCTCATGTGTTTCCTCATGTGTTCCTCAAGGAACAAGCTTGGAACACCTTGGAACACGTGTTCCGGGTCGTGTTCCTCGATGTTCCTCATGTGTTCCTCGGTGTTCCTCATGTGTTCCTCAAGGAACAAGCTTGGAACACCTTGGAACACGTGTTCCGGGTCGTGTTCCTCGATGTTCCTCATGTGTTCCTCGGTGTTCCTCATGTGTTCCTCAAGGAACAAGCTTGGAACACCTTGGAACACGTGTTCCGGGTCGTGTTCCTCGATGTTCCTCATGTGTTCCTCGGTTTCCTCATGTGTTCCTCAAGGAACAAGCTTGGAACACCTTGGAACACGTGTTCCGGGTCGTGTTCCTCGATGTTCCTCATGTGTTCCTCGGTGTTCCTCATGTGTTCCTCAAGGAACAAGCTTGGAACACCTTGGAACACGTGTTCCGGGTCGTGTTCCTCGATGTTCCTCATGTGTGTTCCTCATGTGTTCCTCAAGGAACAAGCTTGGAACACCTTGGAACACGTGTTCCGGGTCGTGTTCCTCGATGTTCCTCATGTGTGTTCCTCATGTGTTCCTCAAGGAACAAGCTTGGAACACCTTGGAACACGTGTTCCGGGTCGTGTTCCTCGATGTTCCTCATGTGTTCCTCGGTTTCTCATGTGTTCCTCAAGGAACAAGCTTGGAACACCTTGGAACACGTGTTCCGGGTCGTGTTCCTCGATGTTCCTCATGTGTTCCTCGGTGTTCCTCATGTGTTCCTCAAGGAACAAGCTTGGAACACCTTGGAACACGTGTTCCGGGTCGTGTTCCTCGATGTTCCTCATGTGTTCCTCGGTGTTCCTCATGTGTTCCTCAAGGAACAAGCTTGGAACACCTTGGAACACGTGTTCCGGGTCGTGTTCCTCGATGTTCCTCATGTGTTCCTCGGTGTTCCTCATGTGTTCCTCAAGGAACAAGCTTGGAACACCTTGGAACACGTGTTCCGGGTCGTGTTCCTCGATGTTCCTCATGTGTTCCTCGGTGTTCCTCATGTGTTCCTCAAGGAACAAGCTTGGAACACCTTGGAACACGTGTTCCGGGTCGTGTTCCTCGATGTTCCTCATGTGTTCCTCGGTGTTCCTCATGTGTTCCTCAAGGAACAAGCTTGGAACACCTTGGAACACGTGTTCCGGGTCGTGTTCCTCGATGTTCCTCATGTGTTCCTCTAAGGAACAAGCTTGGAACACCTTGGAACACGTGTTCCGGGTCGTGTTCCTCGATGTTCCTCATGTGTTCCTCATGTGTTCCTCAAGGAACAAGCTTGGAACACCTTGGAACACGTGTTCCGGGTCGTGTTCCTCGATGTTCCTCATGTGTTCCTCGGTGTTCCTCAAGGAACAAGCTTGGAACACCTTGGAACACGTGTTCCGGGTCGTGTTCCTCGATGTTCCTCATTGTCCTCGGTGTTCCTCATGTGTTCCTCAAGGAACAAGCTTGGAACACCTTGGAACACGTGTTCCGGGTCGTGTTCCTCGATGTTCCTCATGTGTTCCTCGGTGTTCCTCATGTGTTCCTCAAGGAACAAGCTTGGAACACCTTGGAACACGTGTTCCGGGTCGTGTTCCTCGATGTTCCTTGTGTTCCTCGGTGTTCCTATGTGTTCCTCAAGGAACAAGCTTGGAACACCTTGGAACACGTGTTCCGGGTCGTGTTCCTCGATGTTCCTCATGTGTTCCTCGGTGTTCCTCATGTGTTCCTCAAGGAACAAGCTTGGAACACCTTGGAACACGTGTTCCGGGTCGTGTTCCTCGATGTTCCTCATGTGTTCCTCGGTGTTCCCATGTGTTCCTCAAGGAACAAGCTTGGAACACCTTGGAACACGTGTTCCGGGTCGTGTTCCTCGATGTTCCTCATGTGTTCCTCGGTGTTCCTCATGTGTTCCTCAAGGAACAAGCTTGGAACACCTTGGAACACGTGTTCCGGGTCGTGTTCCTCGATGTTCCTCATGTGTTCCTCGGTGTTCCTCATGTGTTCCTCAAGGAACAAGCTTGGAACACCTTGGAACACGTGTTCCGGGTCGTGTTCCTCGATGTTCCTCATGTGTTCCTCGGTGTTCCTCATGTGTTCCTCAAGGAACAAGCTTGGAACACCTTGGAACACGTGTTCCGGGTCGTGTTCCTCGATGTTCCTCATGTGTTCCTCGGTGTTCCTCATGTGTTCCTCAAGGAACAAGCTTGGAACACCTTGGAACACGTGTTCCGGGTCGTGTTCCTCGATGTTCCTCATGTGTTCCTCGGTGTTCCTCATGTGTTCCTCAAGGAACAAGCTTGGAACACCTTGGAACACGTGTTCCGGGTCGTGTTCCTCGATGTTCCTCATGTGTTCCTCGGTGTTCCTCATGTGTTCCTCAAGGAACAAGCTTGGAACACCTTGGAACACGTGTTCCGGGTCGTGTTCCTCGATGTTCCTCATGTGTTCCTCGTGTGAAGTGAAAGAACAGCTTGGAACACCTTGGAAACGTGTTCCGGGTCGTGTTCCTCGATGTTCCATGTGTTCCTCGGTGTTCCTCATGTGTTCCTCAAGGAACAAGCTTGGAACACCTTGGAACACGTGTTCCGGGTCGTGTTCCTCGATGTTCCTCATGTGTTCCTCATGTGTTCCTCAAGGAACAAGCTTGGAACACCTTGGAACACGTGTTCCGGGTCGTGTTCCTCGATGTTCCTCATGTGTTCCTCGGTGTTCCTCATGTGTTCCTCAAGGAACAAGCTTGGAACACCTTGGAACACGTGTTCCGGGTCGTGTTCCTCGATGTTCCTCATGTGTTCCTCGGTGTTCCTCATGTGTTCCTCAAGGAACAAGCTTGGAACACCTTGGAACACGTGTTCCGGGTCGTGTTCCTCGATGTTCCTCATGTGTTCCTCGGTGTTCCTCATGTGTTCCTCAAGGAACAAGCTTGGAACACCTTGGAACACGTGTTCCGGGTCGTGTTCCTCGATGTTCCTCATGTGTTCCTCGGTGTTCCTCATGTGTTCCTCAAGGAACAAGCTTGGAACACCTTGGAACACGTGTTCCGGGTCGTGTTCCTCGATGTTCCTCATGTGTTCCTCGGTGTTCTCATGTGTTCCTCAAGGAACAAGCTTGGAACACCTTGGAACACGTGTTCCGGGTCGTGTTCCTCGATGTTCCTCATGTGTTCCTCGGTGTTCCTCATGTGTTCCTCAAGGAACAAGCTTGGAACACCTTGGAACACGTGTTCCGGGTCGTGTTCCTCGATGTTCCTCATGTGTTCCTCGGTGTTCCTCATGTGTTCCTAAGGAACAAGCTTGGAAACCTTGGAACACGTGTTCCGGGTCGTGTTCCTCGATGTTCCTCATGTGTTCCTCATGTGTTCCTCAAGGAACAAGCTTGGAACACCTTGGAACACGTGTTCCGGGTCGTGTTCCTCGATGTTCCTCATGTGTTCCTCGGTGTTCCTCATGTGTTCCTCAAGGAACAAGCTTGGAACACCTTGGAACACGTGTTCCGGGTCGTGTTCCTCGATGTTCCTCATGTGTTCCTCGGTGTTCCTCATGTGTTCCTCAAGGAACAAGCTTGGAACACCTTGGAACACGTGTTCCGGGTCGTGTTCCTCGATGTTCCTCATGTGTTCCTCGGTGTTCCTCATGTGTTCCTCAAGGAACAAGCTTGGAACACCTTGGAACACGTGTTCCGGGTCGTGTTCCTCGATGTTCCTCATGTGTTCCTCGGTGTTCCTCATGTGTTCCTCAAGGAACAAGCTTGGAACACCTTGGAACACGTGTTCCGGTCGTGTTCCTCGATGTTCCTCATGTGTTCATGTGTTCCTCAAGGAACAGCTTGGAACACCTTGGAACACGTGTTCCGGGTCGTGTTCCTCGATGTTCCTCATGTGTTCCTCGGTGTTCATGTGTCCTCAAGGAACAAGCTTGAAACACCTGGAACACGTGTTCCGGTCGTGTTCCTCGATGTTCCTATGGTGTCCTCGAGGCACTGTGCCAAGGAACAAGCTTGGAACACGACCCGGAACACGTGTTCCAAGGTGTTCCAAGCTTGTTCCTTGAGGAACACATGAGGAACACCGAGGAACACATGAGGAACATCGAGGAACGACCGGAACACGTGTTCCAAGGTGTTCCAAGCTTGTTCCTTGAGGAACACATGAGGAAACCGAGGAACACATGAGGAACATCGAGGAACACGACCCGGAACACGTGTTCCAAGGTGTTCCAAGCTTGTTCCTTGAGGAACACATGAGGAACACCGAGGAACACATGAGGAACATCGAGGAACACGACCCGGAACACGTGTTCCAAGGTGTTCCAAGCTTGTTCCTTGAGGAACACATGAGGAACACCATGAGGAACATCGAGGAACACGACCCGGAACACGTGTTCCAAGGTGTTCCAAGCTTGTTCCTTGAGGAACACATGAGGACACCGAGGACACATGAGGAACATCGAGGAACACGACCCGGAACACGTGTTCCAAGGTGTTCCAAGCTTGTTCCTTGAGGAACACATGAGGAACACCGAGGAAACATGAGGAACATCGAGGAACACGACCCGGAACACGTGTTCCAAGGTGTTCCAAGCTTGTTCCTTGAGGAACACATGAGGAACACCGAGGAACAATGAGGAACATCGAGGAACACGACCCGGAACACGTGTTCCAAGGTGTTCCAAGCTTGTTCCTTGAGGAACACATGAGGAACACCGAGGAACACATGAGGAACATCGAGGAACACGACCCGGAACACGTGTTCCAAGGTGTTCCAAGCTTGTTCCTTGAGGAACACATGAGGAACACATGAGGAACATCGAGGAACACGACCCGGAACACGTGTTCCAAGGTGTTCCAAGCTTGTTCCTTGAGGAACACATGAGGAACACCGAGGAACACATGAGGAAAATCGAGGAACACGACCCGGAACACGTGTTCCAAGGTGTTCCAAGCTTGTTCCTTGAGGAACACATGAGGAACACCGAGGAACACATGAGGAACATCGAGGAACGACCCGGAACACGTGTTCCAAGGTGTTCCAAGCTTGTTCCTTGAGGAACACATGAGGAACACCGAGGAACACATGAGGAACATCGAGGAACACGACCCGGAACACGTGTTCCAAGGTGTTCCAAGCTTGTTCCTTGAGGAACACATGAGGAACACCGAGGAACACATGAGGAACATCGAGGAACACGACCCGGAACACGTGTTCCAAGGTGTTCCAAGCTTGTTCCTTGAGGAACACATGAGGAACACCGAGGAACACTGAGGAACATCGAGGAACACGACCCGGAACACGTGTTCCAAGGTGTTCCAAGCTTGTTCCTTGAGGAACACATGAGAACACCGAGGAACACATGAGGAACATCGAGGAACACGACCCGGAACACGTGTTCCAAGGTGTTCCAAGCTTGTTCCTTGAGGACACATGAGGACACACGAGGACAACGACGAGGAACACATGAGGAACATCGAGGAACACGACCCGGAACACGTGTTCCAAGGTGTTCCAAGCTTGTTCCTTGAGGAACACATGAGGAACACATGCGGGAACATCGAGGAACACGACCCGGAACACGTGTTCCAAGGTGTTCCAAGCTTGTTCCTTGAGGAACACATGAGGAACACCTGAGGAACACATGAGGAACATCGAGGAACACGACCCGGAACACGTGTTCCAAGGTGTTCCAAGCTTGTTCC
Source organism: Folsomia candida (assembly GCF_002217175.1). Taxonomy (NCBI): domain Eukaryota; kingdom Metazoa; phylum Arthropoda; class Collembola; order Entomobryomorpha; family Isotomidae; genus Folsomia; species Folsomia candida. The sequence goes on along the minus strand of NW_019091286.1, from coordinate 23,439 downwards.
TTGAGGAACACATGAGGAACATCGAGGAACACGACCCGGAACACGTGTTCCAAGGTGTTCCAAGCTTGTTCCTTGAGGAACACATGAGGAACACCGAGGAACACATGAGGAACATCGAGGAACACGACCGGAACACGTGTTCCAAGGTGTTCCAAGCTTGTTCCTTGAGGAACACATGAGGAACACCGAGGAACACATGAGGAACATCGAGGAACACGACCCGGAACACGTGTTCCAAGGTGTTCCAAGCTTGTTCCTTGAGGAACACATGAGGAAACCGAGGAACACATGAGGAACATCGAGGAACACGACCCGGAACACGTGTTCCAAGGTGTTCCAAGCTTGTTCCTTGAGGAACACATGAGGAACACCGAGGAACACATGAGGAACATCGAGGAACACGACCCGGAACACGTGTTCCAAGGTGTTCCAAGCTTGTTCCTTGAGGAACACATGAGGAACACCGAGGAACACATGAGGAACATCGAGGAACACGACCCGGAACACGTGTTCCAAGGTGTTCCAAGCTTGTTCCTTGAGGAACACATGAGGAAACCGAGGAACACATGAGGAACATCGAGGAACACGACCCGGAACACGTGTTCCAAGGTGTTCCAAGCTTGTTCCTTGAGGAACACATGAGGAACACCGAGGAACACATGAGGAACATCGAGGAACACGACCCGGAACACGTGTTCCAAGGTGTTCCAAGCTTGTTCCTTGAGGAACACATGAGGAACACCGAGGAACACATGAGGAACATCGAGGAACACGACCCGGAACACGTGTTCCAAGGTGTTCCAAGCTTGTTCCTTGAGGAACACATGAGGAACACCGAGGAAACATGAGGAACATCGAGGAACACGACCCGGAACACGTGTTCCAAGGTGTTCCAAGCTTGTTCCTTGAGGAACACATGAGGAACACCGAGGAACACATGAGGAACATCGAGGAACACGACCCGGAACACGTGTTCCAAGGTGTTCCAAGCTTGTTCCTTGAGGAACACATGAGGAACACCGAGGACACATGAGGAACATCGAGGAACACGACCGGAACACGTGTTCCAAGGTGTTCCAAGCTTGTTCCTTGAGGAACACATGAGGAACACCGAGGAACACATGAGGAACATCGAGGAACACGACCCGGAACACGTGTTCCAAGGTGTTCCAAGCTTGTTCCTTGAGGAACACATGAGGAACACATGAGGAACATCGAGGAACACGACCCGGAACACGTGTTCCAAGGTGTTCCAAGCTTGTTCCTTGAGGAACACATGAGGAACACCGAGGAACAAGACACCGGAACACGTGTTCCAAGGTGTTCCAAGCTTGTTCCTTGAGGAACACATGAGGAACACCGGAACACATGAGGAACATCGAGGAACACGACCCGGAACACGTGTTCCAAGGTGTTCCAAGCTTGTTCCTTGAGGAACACATGAGGAACACCGAGGAACACTGAGGAACATCGAGGAACACGACCCGGAACACGTGTTCCAAGGTGTTCCAAGCTTGTTCCTTGAGGAACACATGAGGAACACCGAGGAACACATGAGGAACATCGAGGAACACGACCCGGAACACGTGTTCCAAGGTGTTCCAAGCTTGTTCCTTGAGGAACACATGAGGAACACCGAGGAACACATGAGGAACATCGAGGAACACGACCCGGAACACGTGTTCCAAGGTGTTCCAAGCTTGTTCCTTGAGGAACACATGAGGAACACCGAGGAACACATGAGGAACATCGAGGAACACGACCCGGAACACGTGTTCCAAGGTGTTCCAAGCTTGTTCCTTGAGGAACACATGAGGAACACCGAGGAACACATGAGGAACATCGAGGAACACGACCCGGAACACGTGTTCCAAGGTGTTCCAAGCTTGTTCCTTGAGGAACACATGCAGGAACACATGAGGAACATCGAGGAACACGACCCGGAACACGTGTTCCAAGGTGTTCCAAGCTTGTTCCTTGAGGAACACATGAGGAGAACACATGAGGAACATCGAGGAACACGACCCGGAACACGTGTTCCAAGGTGTTCCAAGCTTGTTCCTTGAGGAACACATGAGGAACACCGAGGAACATGAGGAACATCGAGGAACACGACCCGGAACACGTGTTCCAAGGTGTTCCAAGCTTGTTCCTTGAGGAACACATGAGGAACACGAGGAACACATGAGGAACATCGAGGAACACGACCCGGAACACGTGTTCCAAGGTGTTCCAAGCTTGTTCCTTGAGGAACACATGAGGAACACCGAGGAACACATGAGGAACATCGAGGAACACGACCCGGAACACGTGTTCCAAGGTGTTCCAAGCTTGTTCCTTGAGGAACACATGAGGAACACCGAGGAACACATGAGGAACATCGAGGAACACGACCCGGAACACGTGTTCCAAGGTGTTCCAAGCTTGTTCCTTGAGGAACACATGAGGAACACTGAGGAACATCGAGGAACACGACCCGGAACACGTGTTCCAAGGTGTTCCAAGCTTGTTCCTTGAGGAACACATGAGGAACACCGAGGAACACAGACCCGGAACACGTGTTCCAAGGTGTTCCAAGCTTGTTCCTTGAGGAACACATGAGGAACACCGAGGAACACATGAGGAACATCGAGGAACACGACCCGGAACACGTGTTCCAAGGTGTTCCAAGCTTGTTCCTTGAGGAACACATGAGGAACACCGAGGAACACATGAGGAACATCGAGGAACACGACCCGGAACACGTGTTCCAAGGTGTTCCAAGCTTGTTCCTTGAGGAACACATGAGGAACACCGAGGAACAATGAGGAACATCGAGGAACACGACCCGGAACACGTGTTCCAAGGTGTTCCAAGCTTGTTCCTTGAGGAACACATGAGGAACACCGAGGAACAAATGAGGAACATCGAGGAACACGACCCGGAACACGTGTTCCAAGGTGTTCCAAGCTTGTTCCTTGAGGAACACATGAGGAACACCGAGGAACATGAGGAACATCGAGGAACACGACCCGGAACACGTGTTCCAAGGTGTTCCAAGCTTGTTCCTTGAGGAACACATGAGGAACACCGAGGAACACATGAGGAACATCGAGGAACACGACCCGGAACACGTGTTCCAAGGTGTTCCAAGCTTGTTCCTTGAGGAACACATGAGGAACACCGAGGAACACATGAGGAACATCGAGGAACACGACCCGGAACACGTGTTCCAAGGTGTTCCAAGCTTGTTCCTTGAGGAACACATGAGGAACACTGAGGAACATCGAGGAACACGACCCGGAACACGTGTTCCAAGGTGTTCCAAGCTTGTTCCTTGAGGAACACATGAGGAACACCGAGGAACACTGAGGAACATCGAGGAACACGACCCGGAACACGTGTTCCAAGGTGTTCCAAGCTTGTTCCTTGAGGAACACATGAGGAACACCGAGGAACACATGAGGAACATCGAGGAACACGACCCGGAACACGTGTTCCAAGGTGTTCCAAGCTTGTTCCTTGAGGAACACATGAGGAACACCGAGGAACACATGAGGAACATCGAGGAACACGACCCGGAACACGTGTTCCAAGGTGTTCCAAGCTTGTTCCTTGAGGAACACATGAGGAACACCGAGGAACACATGAGGAACATCGAGGAACACGACCCGGAACACGTGTTCCAAGGTGTTCCAAGCTTGTTCCTTGAGGAACACATGAGGAACACATGAGGAACATCGAGGAACACGACCCGGAACACGTGTTCCAAGGTGTTCCAAGCTTGTTCCTTGAGGAACACATGAGGAACAGCCGAGGAACAAGACCCGGAACACGTGTTCCAAGGTGTTCCAAGCTTGTTCCTTGAGGAACACATGAGGAACACCGAGGAACACATGAGGAACATCGAGGAACACGACCCGGAACACGTGTTCCAAGGTGTTCCAAGCTTGTTCCTTGAGGAACACATGAGGAACACCGAGGAACACATGAGGACATCGAGGAACACGACCCGGAACACGTGTTCCAAGGTGTTCCAAGCTTGTTCCTTGAGGAACACATGAGGAACACCGAGGAACACATGAGGAACATCGAGGAACACGACCCGGAACACGTGTTCCAAGGTGTTCCAAGCTTGTTCCTTGAGGAACACATGAGGAACACCGAGGAACACATGAGGAACATCGAGGAACACGACCCGGAACACGTGTTCCAAGGTGTTCCAAGCTTGTTCCTTGAGGAACACATGAGGAACACACATGAGGAACATCGAGGAACACGACCCGGAACACGTGTTCCAAGGTGTTCCAAGCTTGTTCCTTGAGGAACACATGAGGAACACCGAGGAACACATGAGGAACATCGAGGAACACGACCCGGAACACGTGTTCCAAGGTGTTCCAAGCTTGTTCCTTGAGGAACACATGAGGAACACCGAGGAACACATGAGGAACATCGAGGAACACGACCCGGAACACGTGTTCCAAGGTGTTCCAAGCTTGTTCCTTGAGGAACACATGAGGAACACCGAGGAACACATGAGGAACATCGAGGAACACGACCCGGAACACGTGTTCCAAGGTGTTCCAAGCTTGTTCCTTGAGGAACACATGAGGAACACCGAGAAGGAACATCGAGGAACACGACCCGGAACACGTGTTCCAAGGTGTTCCAAGCTTGTTCCTTGAGGAACACATGAGGAACACGAGGAACACGACCCGGAACACGTGTTCCAAGGTGTTCCAAGCTTGTTCCTTGAGGAACACATGAGGAACACCGAGGAACAAATGAGGAACATCGAGGAACACGACCCGGAACACGTGTTCCAAGGTGTTCCAAGCTTGTTCCTTGAGGAACACATGAGGAACACAATGAGGAACATCGAGGAACACGACCCGGAACACGTGTTCCAAGGTGTTCCAAGCTTGTTCCTTGAGGAACACATGAGGAACACCGAGGAACACATGAGGAACATCGAGGAACACGACCCGGAACACGTGTTCCAAGGTGTTCCAAGCTTGTTCCTTGAGGAACACATGAGGAACACCGAGGAACACATGAGGAACATCGAGGAACACGACCCGGAACACGTGTTCCAAGGTGTTCCAAGCTTGTTCCTTGAGGAACACATGAGGAACACCGAGGAACACATGAGGAACATCGAGGAACACGACCCGGAACACGTGTTCCAAGGTGTTCCAAGCTTGTTCCTTGAGGAACACATGAGGAACACATGAGGAACATCGAGGAACACGACCCGGAACACGTGTTCCAAGGTGTTCCAAGCTTGTTCCTTGAGGAACACATGAGGAACACCGAGGAAACATGAGGAACATCGAGGAACACGACCCGGAACACGTGTTCCAAGGTGTTCCAAGCTTGTTCCTTGAGGAACACATGGAACACGAGACACAGCCGAGAACACATGAGGAACATCGAGGAACACGACCCGGAACACGTGTTCCAAGGTGTTCCAAGCTTGTTCCTTGAGGAACACATGAGGAACACCGAGGAACATGAGGAACATCGAGGAACACGACCCGGAACACGTGTTCCAAGGTGTTCCAAGCTTGTTCCTTGAGGAACACATGAGGAACCGAGGAACACATGAGGAACATCGAGGAACACGACCCGGAACACGTGTTCCAAGGTGTTCCAAGCTTGTTCCTTGAGGAACACATGAGGAACACCGAGGAACACTGAGGAACATCGAGGAACACGACCCGGAACACGTGTTCCAAGGTGTTCCAAGCTTGTTCCTTGAGGAACACATGAGGAACACCGAGGAACACATGAGGAACATCGAGGAACACGACCCGGAACACGTGTTCCAAGGTGTTCCAAGCTTGTTCCTTGAGGAACACATGAGGAACACATGAGGAACATCGAGGAACACGACCCGGAACACGTGTTCCAAGGTGTTCCAAGCTTGTTCCTTGAGGAACACATGAGGAACACCGAGGAACACATGAGGAACATCGAGGAACACGACCCGGAACACGTGTTCCAAGGTGTTCCAAGCTTGTTCCTTGAGGAACACATGAGGAACACCGAGGAACACATGAGGAACATCGAGGAACACGACCCGGAACACGTGTTCCAAGGTGTTCCAAGCTTGTTCCTTGAGGAACACATGAGGAACACCGAGGAACACATGAGGAACATCGAGGAACACGACCCGGAACACGTGTTCCAAGGTGTTCCAAGCTTGTTCCTTGAGGAACACATGAGGAACACCGAGGAACACATGAGGAACATCGAGGAACACGACCCGGAACACGTGTTCCAAGGTGTTCCAAGCTTGTTCCTTGAGGAACACATGAGGAACACTGAGGAACATCGAGGAACACGACCCGGAACACGTGTTCCAAGGTGTTCCAAGCTTGTTCCTTGAGGAACACATGAGGAACCACCGAGGAACAAAAGACCCGGAACACGTGTTCCAAGGTGTTCCAAGCTTGTTCCTTGAGGAACACATGAGGAACACCGAGGAACACATGAGGAACATCGAGGAACACGACCCGGAACACGTGTTCCAAGGTGTTCCAAGCTTGTTCCTTGAGGAACACATGAGGAACACACATGAGGAACATCGAGGAACACGACCCGGAACACGTGTTCCAAGGTGTTCCAAGCTTGTTCCTTGAGGAACACATGAGGAACACCGAGGAACACATGAGGAACATCGAGGAACACGACCCGGAACACGTGTTCCAAGGTGTTCCAAGCTTGTTCCTTGAGGAACACATGACGAACACCGAGGAACACGACCCGGAACACGTGTTCCAAGGTGTTCCAAGCTTGTTCCTTGAGGAACACATGACGAACACCGAGGAACACATGAGGAACATCGAGGAACACGACCCGGAACACGTGTTCCAAGGTGTTCCAAGCTTGTTCCTTGAGGAACACATGAGGAACACCGAGGAAACATGAGGAACATCGAGGAACACGACCCGGAACACGTGTTCCAAGGTGTTCCAAGCTTGTTCCTTGAGGAACACATGAGGAACACGAGGAACACATGAGGAACATCGAGGAACACGACCCGGAACACGTGTTCCAAGGTGTTCCAAGCTTGTTCCTTGAGGAACACATGAGGAACACGAGGAACATGAGGAACACGGAACCGCGGAACACGTGTTCCAAGGTGTTCCAAGCTTGTTCCTTGAGGAACACATGAGGAACACCGAGGCACATGAGGAACTCGAGGAACACGACCCGGAACACGTGTTCCAAGGTGTTCCAAGCTTGTTCCTTGAGGAACACATGAGGAACACCGAGGACACATGAGGAATCGAGGAACACGACCCGGAACACGTGTTCCAAGGTGTTCCAAGCTTGTTCCTTGAGGAACACATGAGGAACACCGAGGAACACTGAGGAACATCGAGGAACACGACCCGGAACACGTGTTCCAAGGTGTTCCAAGCTTGTTCCTTGAGGAACACATGAGGAACACCGAGGAACACATGAGGAACATCGAGGAACACGACCCGGAAACGTGTTCCAAGGTGTTCCAAGCTTGTTCCTTGAGGAACACAGGCGAGGAACACATGAGGAACATCGAGGAACACGACCCGGAACACGTGTTCCAAGGTGTTCCAAGCTTGTTCCTTGAGGAACACATGAGGAACACGAGGAACACAGACCGGAACCACGTGTTCCAAGGTGTTCCAAGCTTGTTCCTTGAGGAACACATGAGGAACACCGAGGAACACATGAGGAACATCGAGGAACACGACCCGGAACACGTGTTCCAAGGTGTTCCAAGCTTGTTCCTTGAGGAACACATGAGGAACACAGAGAACATCGAGGAACACGACCCGGAACACGTGTTCCAAGGTGTTCCAAGCTTGTTCCTTGAGGACACATGAGGAACACGAGGAACACATAGGAACATCGAGGAACACGACCCGGAACACGTGTTCCAAGGTGTTCCAAGCTTGTTCCTTGAGGAACACATGAGGAACACCGAGGAACACATGAGGAACATCGAGGAACACGACCCGGAACACGTGTTCCAAGGTGTTCCAAGCTTGTTCCTTGAGGAACACATGAGGAACACCGAGGAACACATGAGGACATCGAGGAACACGACCCGGAACACGTGTTCCAAGGTGTTCCAAGCTTGTTCCTTGAGGAACACATGAGGAACACATGGCGACATCGAGGAACACGACCCGGAACACGTGTTCCAAGGTGTTCCAAGCTTGTTCCTTGAGGAACACATGAGGAACACCGAGGACACATGAGGAACATCGAGGAACACGACCCGGAACACGTGTTCCAAGGTGTTCCAAGCTTGTTCCTTGAGGAAACATAGGAACACATGAGGAACATCGAGGAACACGACCCGGAACACGTGTTCAAGGTGTTCCAAGCTTGTTCCTTAGGAACACTGAGGAACATCGAGGAACAGACCCGCGAACACGTGTTCCAAGGTGTTCCAAGCTTGTTCCTGAGGACACATAGGAACACCGAGGAACACATGAGGAACATCAGGAACACGACCCGGAACACGTGTTCCAAGGTGTTCCAAGCTTGTTCCTTGAGGACACATGAGGAACACCGAGGCACATGAGGAACATCGAGGAACCGACCCGGAACACGTGTTCCAAGGTGTTCCAAGCTTGTTCCTTGAGGACACATGAGGAACACCGAGGAACACA
>NW_019091286.1:0-9169 GCF_002217175.1 Folsomia candida | reverse complement strand
CATGAGGAGACATCGAGAACACATAGAACATCGAGGAACACGACCCGAACACGTGTTCCAAGGTGTTCCAAGCTTGTTCCTGAGGAAACATGAAGGAACACCGAGGAAAACATCAATGGAGGAACATCGAGGAACACGACCCGGAACACGTGTTCCAAGGTGTTCCAAGCTTGTTCCTTGAGGAACACATGAGGAACACCGAGGAACACACATGAGGACTCGAGGAACACGACCCGGAACACGTGTTCAAGGTTCCAACTGTTCCTTGAGGAACACATGAACACGAGGAACACATGAGGAACATCGAGAACACACCCGGAACACGTGTTCCAAGTGTTCCAGTCTTGTTCCTGAGAACACATGCGGACACGAGGAAACATGAGGAACATCGAGGAACACGACCCGGAACACGTGTTCAAGGTGTTCCAAGCTTGTCCTTAGGAACAATGAGAACACCGAGGAACACAGTGGAACATCGAGGAACACGACCCGGAACACGTGTTCCAAGGTGTTCCAAGCTTGTTCCTTGAGGAACACATGAGGAACACCGAGGAACACATGAGGAACATCGAGGAAAACGACCCGGAACACGTGTTCCAAGGTGTTCCAAGCTTGTTCCTTGAGGAACACATGAGGAACACCGAGGAACACATGAGGAACATCGAGGAACACGACCCGGAACACGTGTTCCAAGGTGTTCCAAGCTTGTTCCTTGAGGAACACATGAGGAACACCGAGGAACACATGAGGAACATCGAGGAACACGACCCGGAACACGTGTTCAAGGTGTTCCAACTTGTTCCTTGAGGAACACATGGGACACCGAGGAACACATGAGGAACATCGAGGAACACGACCCGGAACACGTTTCAAGTGTTCCAAGCTTGTTCCTGATGGAACACATGAGGAACATCGAGGAACACGACCCGGAACACGTGTTCCAAGGTGTTCCAAGCTTGTTCCTTGAGGAACACATGAGGAACACCGAGGAACACATGAAGCACATCGAGGAACACGACCCGGAACACGTGTTCCAAGGTGTTCCAAGCTTGTTCCTTGAGGAACACATGAGGAACACCGAGGAACACATGGGAACATCGAGGAACACGACCCGAACACGTGTTCCAAGGTGTTCCAAGCTTGTTCCTTGAGGAACACATGAGGACACCGAGGACACATGAGGAACATCGAGGAACACGACCCGGAACACGTGTTCCAAGGTGTTCCAAGCTTGTTCCTTGAGGAACACATGGAACACCGAGGAACACATGAGGAACATCGAGGAACACGACCCGGAACACGTGTTCCAAGGTGTTCCAAGCTTGTTCCTTGAGGAACACATGGGAACACCGAGGAACACATGAGGAACATCGAGGAACACGACCCGGAACACGTGTTCCAAGGTGTTCCAAGCTTGTTCCTTGAGGAACACATGAGGAACACGAGGAACACGACCCCGGAACACGTGTTCCAAGGTTTCCAAGCTTGTTCCTTGAGGAACACATGGGAACACCGAGGAACACGAGAACATCGAGGAACACACCCGGAACGTGTTCCAAGTGTTCCAAGCTTGTTCCTTGAGGAACACATGAGGAACACCGAGGAACAAGAGGGAACATCGAGGAACACGACCCGGAACACGTGTTCCAAGGTGTTCCAAGCTTGTTCCTTGAGGAAACACATGAGGAACACACGGAGGAACACATGAGGAACATCGAGGAACCGACCCGGAACACGTGTTCCAAGGTGTTCCAAGCTTGTTCCTTGAGGAACACATGAGAACACCGAGGAACACATGAGGAACATCGAGGAACACGACCCGGAACACGTGTTCCAAGGTGTTCCAAGCTTGTTCCTTGAGGAACACATGAGGAACACCGAGGACACATGAGGAACATCGAGGAACACGACCCGGAACACGTGTTCCAAGGTGTTCCAAGCTTGTTCCTTGAGGAACACATGAGGAACACCGAGGAACACATGAGAACATCGAGGAACACGACCCGGAACACGTGTTCCAAGGTGTTCCAAGCTTGTTCCTTGAGGAACACATGAGGAACATCGAGGAACACGACCCGGAACACGTGTTCCAAGGTGTTCCAAGCTTGTTCCTTGAGGAACACATGGGAACACCGAGGACACATGAGGAACATCGAGGAACACGACCCGGAACACGTGTTCCAAGGTGTTCCAAGCTTGTTCCTTGAGACACATGGCACCGAGGAACACATGAGGAACATCGAGGAACACGACCCGGAACACGTGTTCCAAGGTGTTCCAAGCTTGTTCCTGTGAGGAACACATGAGGAACATCGAGGAACACGACCCGGAACACGTGTCCAAGGTTTCCAAGCGTTGTCCTAGGAACACATGAGGAACATCGAGGAACACGACCCGGAACACGTGTTCCAAGGTGTTCCAAGCTTGTTCCTTAGGAAACATGAGGAACACCGAGGAACACATGAGGAACATCGAGGAACACGACCCGGAACACGTGTTCCAAGGTGTTCCAAGCTTGTTCCTTGAGGAACACATGAGGAACACCGAGAACACATGAGGAACATCGAGGAACACGACCCGGAACACGTGTTCCAAGGTGTTCCAAGCTTGTTCCTTGAGGAACACATGAGGAACACGAGGAACACATGAGGAACATCGAGGAAAACGACCCGGAACACGTGTTCCAAGGTGTTCCAAGCTTGTTCCTTGAGGAACACATGAGGAACACCGAGGACACATGAGGAACATCGAGGAAACGACCCGGAACACGTGTTCCAAGGTGTTCCAAGCTTGTTCCTTGAGGAACACATGAGGAACACCGAGGAACACATGAGGAACATCGAGGAACACGACCCGGAACACGTGTTCCAAGGTGTTCCAAGCTTGTTCCTTGAGGAACACATGAGGAACACCGAGGAACACATGAGGAACATCGAGGAACACGACCCGGAACACGTGTTCCAAGGTGTTCCAAGCTTGTTCCTTGAGGAACACATGAGGAACACCGAGGAACACATAGGAACATCGAGGAACACGACCCGGAACACGTGTTCCAAGGTGTTCCAAGCTTGTTCCTTGAGGAACACATGAGGAACATCGAGGAACACGACCCGGAACACGTGTTCCAAGGTGTTCCAAGCTTGTTCCTTGAGGAACACATGAGGAACACCGAGGAACACATGAGGAACATCGAGGAACACGACCCGGAACACGTGTTCCAAGGTGTTCCAAGCTTGTTCCTTGAGGAACACATGAGGAACACCGAGGAACACATGAGGAACATCGAGGAACACGACCCGGAACACGTGTTCCAAGGTGTTCCAAGCTTGTTCCTTGAGGAACACATGAGGAACACCGAGGAACACATGAGGAACATCGAGGAACACGACCCGGAACACGTGTTCCAAGGTGTTCCAAGCTTGTTCCTTGAGGAACACATGAGGAACACCGAGGAACACATGAGGAACATCGAGGAACACGACCCGGAACACGTGTTCCAAGGTGTTCCAAGCTTGTTCCTTGAGGAACACATGAGGAACACCGAGGAACCCATGAGGAACATCGAGGAACACGACCCGGAACACGTGTTCCAAGGTGTTCCAAGCTTGTTCCTTGAGGAACACATGAGGAACACCGAGGAACCATGAGGATGGAACACGACCGGAACACGTGTTCCAAGGTGTTCCAAGCTTGTTCCTTGAGGAACACATGAGGAACACCGAGGAACACATGAGGAACATCGAGGAACACGACCCGGAACACGTGTTCCAAGGTGTTCCAAGCTTGTTCCTTGAGGAACACATGAGGAACACCGAGGAACACATGAGGAACATCGAGGAACACGACCCGGAACACGTGTTCCAAGGTGTTCCAAGCTTGTTCCTTGAGGAACACATGAGGAACATCGAGGAACACGACCCGGAACACGTGTTCCAAGGTGTTCCAAGCTTGTTCCTTGAGGAACACAAATGAGGAACACAAACATCGAGGAACACGACCCGGAACACGTGTTCCAAGGTGTCCCAAGCTTGTTCCTTATGGAACACATGAGGAACACCGAGGAACACATGAGGAACATCGAGGAACACGACCCGGAACACGTGTTCCAAGGTGTTCCAAGCTTGTTCCTTGAGGAACACATGAGGAACACCGAGGAACACATGAGGAACATCGAGGAACACGACCCGGAACACGTGTTCCAAGGTGTTCCAAGCTTGTTCCTTGAGGAAACACATGAGGAACATCGAGGAACACGACCGGAACACGTGTTCCAAGGTGTTCCAAGCTTGTTCCTTGAGGAACAAACATGAGGAACATCGAGGAACACGACCCGGAACACGTGTTCCAAGGTGTTCCAAGCTTGTTCCTTGAGGAACACATGAGGAACACCGAGGAACACTGAGGAACATCGAGGAACACGACCCGGAACACGTGTTCCAAGGTGTTCCAAGCTTGTTCCTTGAGGAACACATGAGGAACACCGAGGAACACATGAGGAACATCGAGGAACACGACCCGGAACACGTGTTCCAAGGTGTTCCAAGCTTGTTCCTTGAGGAACACATGAGGAACACCGAGGAACACATGAGGAACATCGAGGACACGACCCGGAACACGTGTTCCAAGGTGTTCCAAGCTTGTTCCTTGAGGAACACATGAGGAACACCGAGGAACACATGAGGAACATCGAGGAACACGACCCGGAACACGTGTTCCAAGGTGTTCCAAGCTTGTTCCTTGAGGAACACATGAGGAACACCGAGGAACACATGAGGAACATCGAGGAACACGACCCGGAACACGTGTTCCAAGGTGTTCCAAGCTTGTTCCTTGAGGAACACATGAGGAACACCGAGGAACACATGAGGAACATCGAGGAACACGACCCGGAACACGTGTTCCAAGGTGTTCCAAGCTTGTTCCTTGAGGAACACATGAGGAACACCGAGGAACACATGAGGAACATCGAGGAACACGACCCGGAACACGTGTTCCAAGGTGTTCCAAGCTTGTTCCTTGAGGAACACATGAGGAACATCGAGGAACACGACCCGGAACACGTGTTCCAAGGTGTTCCAAGCTTGTTCCTTGAGGAACACATGAGGAACACCGAGGAACACATGAGGAACATCGAGGAACACGACCCGGAACACGTGTTCCAAGGTGTTCCAAGCTTGTTCCTTGAGGAACACATGAGGAACACCGAGACACATGAGGAACATCGAGGAACACGACCCGGAACACGTGTTCCAAGGTGTTCCAAGCTTGTTCCTTGAGGAACACTGAGGCACATGAGGAACATCGAGGAACACGACCCGGAACACGTGTTCCAAGGTGTTCCAAGCTTGTTCCTTGAGGAACACATGAGGAACACCGAGGAACACATGAGGAACATCGAGGAACACGACCCGGAACACGTGTTCCAAGGTGTTCCAAGCTTGTTCCTTGAGGAACACATGAGGAACACAGGAACACATGAGGAACATCGAGGAACACGACCCGGAACACGTGTTCCAAGGTGTTCCAAGCTTGTTCCTTGAGGAACACATGAGGAACATCGAGGAACACACCCGGAACACGTGTTCCAAGGTGTTCCAAGCTTGTTCCTTGAGGAACACATGAGGAACACAGGCACATGAGGAACATCGAGGAACACGACCCGGAACACGTGTTCCAAGGTGTTCCAAGCTTGTTCCTTGAGGAACACATGAGGAAGCACATCGAGGAACACGACCCGCAACACGTGTTCCAAGGTGTTCCAAGCTTGTTCCTTGAGGAACACATGAGGAACACCGAGGAACACATGAGGAACATCGAGGAACACGACCCGGAACACGTGTTCCAAGGTGTTCCAAGCTTGTTCCTTGAGGAACACATACACCGAGGAACACATGAGGAACATCGAGGAACACGACCCGGAACACGTGTTCCAAGGTGTTCCAAGCTTGTTCCTTGAGGAACACATGAGGAAACATCGAGGAACACGACCCGGAACACGTGTTCCAAGGTGTTCCAAGCTTGTTCCTTGAGGAACACATGAGGAACACGAGGAACACATGAGGAACATCGAGGAACACGACCCGGAACACGTGTTCCAAGGTGTTCCAAGCTTGTTCCTTGAAGAACACATGAGGAACATCGAGGAACACGACCCGGAACACGTGTTCCAAGGTGTTCCAAGCTTGTTCCTTGAGGAACACATGAGGAACACCGAGGAACACATGAGGAACATCGAGGAAAACGACCCGGAACACGTGTTCCAAGGTGTTCCAAGCTTGTTCCTTGAGGAACACATGAGGAACACCGAGGAACACATGAGGAACATCGAGGAACACGACCCGGAACACGTGTTCCAAGGTGTTCCAAGCTTGTTCCTTGAGGAACACATGAGGAACACCGAGGAACACATGAGGAACATCGAGGAACACGACCCGGAACACGTGTTCCAAGGTGTTCCAAGCTTGTTCCTTGAGGAACACATGAGGAACATTGAGGAACACGACCCGGAACACGTGTTCCAAGGTGTTCCAAGCTTGTTCCTTGAGGAACACATGAGGAACACCGAGGAACACATGAGGAACATCGAGGAACACGACCCGGAACACGTGTTCCAAGGTGTTCCAAGCTTGTTCCTTGAGGAACACATGAGGAACACCGAGGAACACATGAGGAACATCGAGGAACACGACCCGGAACACGTGTTCCAAGGTGTTCCAAGCTTGTTCCTTGAGGAACACATGAGGAACACGAGGAACACTAGCACGCGGAACACAAACGTGTTCCAAGGTGTTCCAAGCTTGTTCCTTGAGGAACACATGAGGAACAGCGAGGAACACATGAGGAACATCGAGGAACACGACCCGGAACACGTGTTCCAAGGTGTTCCAAGCTTGTTCCTTGAGGAACACATGAGGAACAGCGAGGAACACATGAGGAACATCGAGGAACACGACCCGGAACACGTGTTCCAAGGTGTTCCAAGCTTGTTCCTTGAGGAACACATGAGGAAGATCGAGGAACACGACCCGGAACACGTGTTCCAAGGTGTTCCAAGCTTGTTCCTTGAGGAACACATGAGGAACACCGAGGAACACATGAGGAACATCGAGGAAAACGACCCGGAACACGTGTTCCAAGGTGTTCCAAGCTTGTTCCTTGAGGAACACATGAGGAACACCGAGACTGAGGAACACGAGGAACATGAGACATCGAGAAACGACCCGGAACACGTGTTCCAAGGTGTTCCAAGCTTGTTCCTTGAGGAAACATGAGACACCGAGGAACACATGAGGAACATCGAGGAACACGACCCGGAACACGTGTTCCAAGGTGTTCCAAGCTTGTTCCTTGAGGAACACATGAGGAACACCGAGGAACACATGAGGAACATCGAGGAACACGACCCGGAACACGTGTTCCAAGGTGTTCCAAGCTTGTTCCTTGAGGAACACATGAGGAACATCGAGGAACACGACCCGGAACACGTGTTCCAAGGTGTTCCAAGCTTGTTCCTTGAGGAACACATGAGGAACACCGAGGAACACATGAGGAACATCGAGGAACACGACCCGGAACACGTGTTCCAAGGTGTTCCAAGCTTGTTCCTTGAGGAACACATGAGGAACACCGAGGAACACATGAGGAACATCGAGGAACACGACCCGGAACACGTGTTCCAAGGTGTTCCAAGCTTGTTCCTTGAGGAACACATGAGGAACACCGAGGAACACATGAGGAACATCGAGGAACACGACCCGGAACACGTGTTCCAAGGTGTTCCAAGCTTGTTCCTTGAGGAACACATGAGGAACACCGAGGAACACATGAGGAACATCGAGGAACACGACCCGGAACACGTGTTCCAAGGTGTTCCAAGCTTGTTCCTTGAGGAACACATGAGGACCACCGAGGAACACATGAGGAACATCGAGGAACACGACCCGGAACACGTGTTCCAAGGTGTTCCAAGCTTGTTCCTTGAGGAACAACACATGAGGAACATCGAGGAACACGACCCGGAACACGTGTTCCAAGGTGTTCCAAGCTTGTTCCTTGAGGAACACATGAGGACACCGAGGAACACATGAGGAACATCGAGGAACACGACCCGGAACACGTGTTCCAAGGTGTTCCAAGCTTGTTCCTTGAGGAACACATGAGGAACACCGAGGAACACATGAGGAACATCGAGGAACACGACCCGGAACACGTGTTCCAAGGTGTTCCAAGCTTGTTCCTTGAGGAACACATGAGGAACATCGAGGAACACGACCCGGAACACGTGTTCCAAGGTGTTCCAAGCTTGTTCCTTGAGGAACACATGAGGAACATCGAGGAACACGACCCGGAACACGTGTTCCAAGGTGTTCCAAGCTTGTTCCTTGAGGAACACATGAGGAACACCGAGGAACACATGAGGAACATCGAGGAACACGACCCGGAACACGTGTTCCAAGGTGTTCCAAGCTTGTTCCTTGAGGAACACATGAGGAACACCGAGGAACCATGAGGAACATCGAGGAACACGACCCGGAACACGTGTTCCAAGGTGTTCCAAGCTTGTTCCTTGAGGAACACATGAGGAACACCGAGGAACACATGAGGAACATCGAGGAACACGACCCGGAACACGTGTTCCAAGGTGTTCCAAGCTTGTTCCTTGAGGAACACATGAGGAACATCGAGGAACACGACCCGAAACACGTGTTCCAAGGTGTTCCAAGCTTGTTCCTTGAGGAACACATGAGGAACATCGAGGAACACGACCCGGAACACGTGTTCCAAGGTGTTCCAAGCTTGTTCCTTGAGGAACACATGAGGAACACCGAGGAACACATGAGGAACATCGAGGAACACGACCCGGAACACGTGTTCCAAGGTGTTCCAAGCTTGTTCCTTGAGGAACACATGAGGAACACCGAGGAACACATGAGGAACATCGAGGAACACGACCCGGAACACGTGTTCCAAGGTGTTCCAAGCTTGTTCCTTGAGGAACACAGTGAGGAACATCGAGGAACACGACCCGGAACACGTGTTCCAAGGTGTTCCAAGCTTGTTCCTTGAGGAACACATGAGGAACACCGAGGAACACATGAGGAACATCGAGGAACACGACCCGGAACACGTGTTCCAAGGTGTTCCAAGCTTGTTCCTTGAGGAACACATG
>NW_019091285.1:0-31291 GCF_002217175.1 Folsomia candida | reverse complement strand
CTCGTCTCACTGCCGACCTGTCCAACCCAAACATGGACAAATATTGAGAACGAGGCAAGGATTTCCAGTGCAAAGAAGTTTGAAGATAGTAGGATTCTGGGAAAAAATTATCGAAGTTGATGATATTTTGGCTGGAGAAGGAATCGTTCATCACTCGGAAGGTGTACCCTTGTTGGACTGGCAGAAAGCAATTGGATCCAGAAGTAGCTGAGAATGGCAGTAATTGAAACAGCGTGAGGTTGCGAAATGTTTCGCAAGATTGAGTTCAGCGAAAAATGTACTAGAGCAAGTAGAAGAAGAAGGCCATGAACAAGTCAGTCTTATCTCTGCTAAGACCATCACTCAACAGTAAGGAGTTGACCAATATCGAAGAAGGGAAATTATTAGTCAGTGCATTGCAGTTCGAAATTATAAGTGGAAATGAAGGATGAGCAATTAGAACCGAACTGAGATTAGGAGGACGACAAGACAGCCCTGGATGACATCATAACACAGCACTCAGTTGTGGATAATAATAATTTCGACAAAATGAAATCTCAAGTATCCACAAATGATAGACATGATTCCTGATTCATTGATGTTTCCAGTTTCTACAACACCAATAGCTAGCAATTAAGTCCCAAATCAACTTTCACAGTGTGAAACCGAAACGAACGAGGATTCTGAGGATTTGAAAACTGTCATTCGACCAATTCCATGACTGAGAGTCAGTTGAATCACAGCATACAAGTGGCGGAAATATTATGGGCAAAGTTTGGAAATGTCGTCCCCCACCATCCACGACGCATCCACTTCTGCCAACTCCATAACTCCGAACTGACAAGGAAGACAACTTGGATGGGGAGGACTCACTTCGTCTGATGTCATCAAAAAGGAGTGCTCCCGTGAACAGCTGGAATACATGGAACGAGCCAGTGGGTGAGAGAACCGCGTTTTAATGATTCAGGAATCCTGTTGGACTCGCCCAGTGTTGACATGGATATTCCGGAAAGAAATTGAGGTAATATTTTCGTCGCTGAGCCACAAACAATGACAAGATTGCGTCGTCGGAAGGGACTAGAGGACGTACCTCCAAAGAAACGGTTCAAGAAACGTTGGAGCCAGAGGAAGTCTCAGCCGCCTCGGTTGTTGCGCAGTGTCTAAACTTACGTCCTCCTCAGCAGTAAGTCCTGAGCAAATCTCAATCTGTGGACGATAGCCACAAACTACTCTCGATCCGATGGAGTTCAGCAGTGAAACATATCATAAGCCGATGAAGGGGGCGATGCTAGATCAGTCTGAATACAACTCTGACTCTGAGTTCAATTTCTCCCGAAAACCTTTGGAAGACACTGCCACGGAATTAGACGACATCAATAAGTGCGTCTGGTGGATGATGAATGATGATGATGGAGAAGGCTCGCTGAGGATCTTGAGCTTGAATCAGTTTGACACAATAATTGAGAATCACGAAAGGAGGAAAAGACTCCGTCCAATTTTCCGGAAGAGAATGTGTCCCACGCAAAACTTCAAAAGTCCGTCGATCTTCGAACAGTGTCCTAGCACGACGGAGAAGCCGATCACCAACGGCCAAACCACTGCGTCGTCCGCATCCCATTTGATCTTGAGTTTATTTCCAAAACTAAGAAATATATTTCGTCACATTCCTTCGTCATCAAAAACACTCAGCATGAGCAATCTTCTGAGACTATGCGACGAACTGCTGCTGCTGCTGCTTCTGCTGGGAGGAGAGGACGTGGAATTGGGAAGGAACATCGATCCTATTATGGGCCAAACAGGAATCCAGCGGCTCAATATTCTAAACATGAGGTTTACCAATGGTCGAAGAATTTGAGTCCGAGGTGAGCATCTCCGCATCCCCCCACCAAAATCCCCCACCGGCTCCATCTCGTCTTCCACGTCCTTCAACTACCCTTCAAAACCTCCCACACCATCATTCCCTCCGTCTCGGACGTTCCAGCAAAGGCTTACAAATCTAGCAATAAATTCCACACCACTCATTCTCAGACACATCACGCTACCAGTTTTCCCATTGGGGGGCCAAAGTTTTTTCCCCCACATCTTTCATAAGCACGCGAAAGCCGATCTCGGTAATATTGTGCCGGGGGTGCGCCACTGAAACTTGTCCCCTCCAGCAGGATCAGAATTACGTAGTTTTGGAAGACGTAAAGTCCAAGATGGAAGCGCGTGCCAGAGACGGCTTGATCATGCTTGAGGTAACCGGAAGTAGAATCAAAGTTTGGTGTCCTCACTCGCTGCAGAACAACAGACGACGCCGAGACGACCGACAACATCCCTGCCCTCACCATCAACAGATAGCGCAGCATCGCAGCCTGCTGGTAATGATGGTCACAAGGAATCCTTTGAAAGACGAACTCTCCCGTTTTATGATCAGTTGCGAGATCGAGCAAGGAGAATACTTAAACAGAATCTCTCTCCGAAGTTGAAAAAGATATGCAGACGAACCACTGAGTGGCCAGATATTGAAATGTACAAAATAATGAATATACGTATTATGTTCCCAATCTTCAATCAGAGCCAATAAATCCATAAAACTATCATCTTATGTCTCGTGGCACACTTTCTCAATTGCATGATTTTCATATGTCGCATGTGTATATAGCTAAATTTGCATATCATGTACTTAACTTGTTACCCCGATATGATTAACTAATAACGAAAGATGATATTATTCGTATCGGTTACATACCATGAGCATGGTCCTGGCCAGAAAGAATGAGAGCAAAGCAAGCTTTGAGTCTTTTGAGACAAAAGGGAAGAAAGGAAGAAAGTGGAGAAGTTGTGCACTTTTTCCCAGAGGAGAGCGTTTACGCTCTCGCTATTTACTAATTACCTCTGCAACCCAACTAAGTCAAACAAGTCAAACTTTGGAATTGACCAAATTTTTCTTAAATTTCAACAAATTTTTAGCCATCTCTCTCGTTTATCAAAGGACTTTGAATCTTTAGTGCACCCGATTCACGGAGTTCTGGGAACTCTGACCAGAAAGGTGAAAAGGTATTTTCGTATAAACAATATTGCGTGCTTGTTTATTGATTGGCATTGTAGATTAGTTTGACAAAGTTTAAAAGTGCAATCCAAAATGAAAAATGTTTAATAATGTTTTCAGATCTGACAATTTTGACTGAGTAACGAAGCTTAATCCCGTCAACCAAAGGAGTTCCGTCTTGGACCTGCTGCCAAAACGAAATTGGAGCACCTCAACAAAAAATAGGGGTATAAATAATTATTATTCAGTCAATTATGCAATCATTTAATTAAATTATAACACAGGCCTAATGTCAGAAAATTGATTGTCTCCAAAGAATCATTCGTCAAGAATTCGGTGAGCTTGAGATATTGCCTCAAAAATAATAATTACAATTAACTCAGGATCTAAAACTGTTTTCTTTCGAAAATTATATCAGCTACTATTTTGAAGCGTTCAACAACGCCAAGGAAAGATAAGCACAGACTCACCATCATAAAATTGCTGCAGAACATCATCCTCGCATCAATAAACAACCTGCAATTTCCGAAATAATAAAAAGTTACGACATAGCTCCGGAGGGATGTTTCCACAATTTCTAAATGGATATAGAGCTAAATTGATGATTGATGTGTTCCAGATGAAACCAGCGCTGGACGCATATTATTGACGAAAATGACGCTGAATTGGATAATATTGATGAAGATGGTGGTGGTGGAGGTGATAGCGATTTTGAAATGTGAGCAACTAATCTATTTGATACCAGTAGTAATTTGTGATACCGTATTTGATTTAAACGTTTATGGAAATAAAGAGGAATAAGAATAATTTGTTAAGTATTCAATTATTTTGTGCTTGAGTTTTATCAATAAACGAATCCTTCTGTCCCGACGTTGAATCCTTTGCAAAACCATCCCAACAACAGTCCGATCAGGAAAAGGGAAAACCAAAGGCCCAAATCCAACAAAATACTTTGAAGCATATTTCGATCCCGATGGAAAAGTGCGTAACAAAAATGTTTCACATGTCAAGGAATATGTTTTCCAATCAGAGCACAAAGGTTTAAAGAACATTTTGAGAAGATGCAGGTGGAAAAACTAAACATGGACAGCAAAGGTAAAGGTTATATACTTAATATTGGATTAACATTATCAATATACTTGCTATAACCTTAACATTGCCAAAAGTTATCAGAGAATTACAACACAAATGTGCTATAAAAGTTTCCATCTGGGTCATCTGAAATCCAACAAAAGTGGGAAGAAAATGGACAGGTTCGAGAGTATTCGAAGAACTTCACGACAAAAGTGGATTTTTAAAATGAAATGCCTAAGTTGTGGTCATCTTTCAGTAATCAGCTAGCCGGATGAAAAAAACACGTTGAAAATGTGAAGGCCTTTGCACACATTGATTCAGCACCGGATATTTTACACCATCCGAAAAACCATAAAGCATATATTAAACCTTCCACATGTCCGTCAAGCTCATCAAACATGCAATTGTCTCAACCATAGAACCTCACCCCTCATTGCATCCCATGAAAATGTTTCTACTGTTGCTGTTAATTCAAATCATCTCAGTTTTTATTCTTCTCCGACTAGTGAATAATATTAATAAGGAGAAGAGATTCTCACAATTATCACTCCGTCGCCATCTCACCCCCATCAGTATCAAGATGGATCAACAATCAATGGAACTCTAGATGAAACGGGGCATCAATCATCAGATGCCATCTCTCATGTGAGGATTACGTCTCCTCCTCCTCACCTCCTGATGAAAATCATCACGCGTCTCGGATCTTATCTTGATTAAATTATTTATTAGTAATAGTGTGTAAATGACAAAGTTTGACAAGGTGTTTCGTAACTTCGTAATCTCTTTCGTGAAGACCAAATACTTATGTATCGCAGTGTGTTTTTTTAAGTATTATTATGTTTGATTTGTGTGTATAGCCTTATGAGCTGAATGCGTATGATGCTTAATGGGTGTGATTTTACTTTTGTAATGGTCTCTTATCATCATCATTTAATTTCCAATTCCTGATGAGTATGCATGCGTGCATGATTTGATTTTGAAATAGCTACAAATACATTGAAAGCTTGAATAAAAATTATGTTTGAAATACTCACATGTTCCTAGAATTAATATCTCATTGAGCGCAAACTGGGGACATTTCATAAGATGTTCCCCCAGCTATTTATACCCTCATGTTGTAATGTACTTGTGTGTAATTTCTCTTCTCACAAATGGTAAATTTCTGAAGGAAGTCTGTTTCGTGGGGCCAAAATGAGAACGAGGCCTGCCGCTGGAAGATGAGATTGCGGACTCTGGCGAACGCCATCATTCAAACTCTCTGTCGTCGTCTGTTAATTTGGTTTGCTCGCAGCAACCGACCTCTTGACACACATTTAATTTTAATTTCTATGAACGAATAGTTTTGGAAAACTACAACAATTAAAATATCCGCTGTGAGAGACTACGAGCTTCCAGGCACAAACCTCGATTGTTGAAAATCTACACGAGTTTGGCGACAGTTTAGTAGCAAAGTGAAAGCTGATCATCAGTAAATAAAAGATCGTTTTTGTTTTACGGGTTATAACAGTTAAACTCTGCCCTGCGTGCAACCTAGATGCGGCGTGGCTGCAGAAAAGTTCCGACTTGTCGAATGGTACAAGTAAGTTGGATTTTTATGTACACAATAATTTCGCCAATTAACATGCCTTCATCTATTGCTCATGTTGGTTGAGTAAATATACAAAACGAACCGTTTTAATTTTTTCAGATCTATGACGTCGTGAAGACAGTGTGGGGCACTTCTGTTAGCCTTAATTGATATATATTTTTTAAAACTTGAAATAGTTTTGAAGAAAGTTTGAAAGCCAACTTTCAAATTTTTATCAAAGCCAAATACAAGTCGGCTTGAGAGACACCAGAATAAGGGTGGCAGCTAGCCAGAGCCCATTGTTGTAAAACATGAAGTATAATCGACAATAAGTGGAGATGTATAGGTTGCGAGTAGGAGATGCGGGACATTGTTTTCCCCGGGGGTCTCTAGGAAACTTCTAATACTTCGTCAGCCGTGGGACGAGAAAGAGGAACACATCATGGGCGATCTAGAAGCCAAATCACAAATAATAACAATCATAACACGGTTAAAAGACCTACTGCTAAGAGGATGGAGGAGATTCTGCCAAATCTTAAACCCTCCCCCAACACGCGGTGGAGGGGAGCGCAAACTCAATCGACTGGAGGAGGAGGAGGAGTCGGGCTGTAAGTGACAGAGCCCTTCACATCGTCCGCACCACAATTATCCCAAAATTTACGGAAAGATTGTACTCACTCGGCAATGTTCTCCTGGACAAGAACAAGTGTGGAGAAAACTCCTTCTGCAACCGATGGCATGGGAACAAGACATTGAATGGGAAGACATTCGAGTTGTTGTCCTGTGAACTTATTTTCATCTATCTGGGATAACTTTTAAAACTTCCTCAGGTAAGACATTCTAAGGGCATTTACTATAATATTACTAATGCTGATAAATGTATGAAATGAGCCAATATCTCATGTAGACGATATTTTTAATATCTATATCCATTCATTTTTGGCATGTTTCTAGACGGAATGGCTAGGGGATTTGGGGGGGGGGGAAAACAAAAAGTTTTATTTCACCGATTTACTATACCAAATCCTTCCTACGTCATGAATTGGAACAAACTGCGAATGGCTTGTAATATATCTTGCTTCGAAAAATTGAAGAAGCTCACGAAGAATACGCGACATTATTAACGTAATTCATCACTCTGCAGCAACTTCGGAGTGAAAGAGTGCTACTAAACTAACTTATTTAATTGCTCTTCACACATTTTGTTTCCCTATTACAAGATTGTTGAGCGGTCATTACAGAAAACTATTATTAATTTTAGCTGATCGATATTTGACATGTGAGTTACGCTCGCATGTCCGTCCTGTGCAGTTAACGGATTCATCCGGTATTCTGTTCCAGGAAATTCAATGACCAGTGTAGTGACGCATTACGATCAACTAACTTTTAAAATATTGCATAAACTTTTGGATTACTTAACTTATCGTTGAAGGTGGAGGTCAGTGGTCATATTTAAATTGAGTTACTATCTTTGCTGACCTGTAGGACCACCACCTCGGACTGTAACTGAATCCCAAGCCATGACTTTATTTACAAGTTATTAGCTATATTGTCTAATTTACGTCTAAAGCTATTTGCAGTTTTGGAGCCACCAATTGAGGAATGAAACGTTCATCGTCAGCTGGGGACCAATTCCTGTTCTTTACCGTTTAATTTACGAGCTAAATTAGTTTTTTCTGTCCGTCTATAACTTATGATTTCCTCAAGTTTTATCTTACAACGGCGATTTCGTCAATCCGACAAGGCTTAATTTGCTCAATATACTATCAGCACGTTATAGATAGAAATATATATAACCTTATATCAATAACGTGGTTCGCCAAAATGCTTACTAAATGACTCCAATTTAGAAATTAGGAAATTGATTCACAACGTTCTGCATGATGCATAATTATTGGTAATCAGAATGGGTTTAGCATAGGTTGCATCAGGTATTATTTCTTTAATTTGACTAGTAATTGACACTCGACGTCGAGACAAAATAACACCAACACGTTGGAAAGTACCACCGAGAATATCGTTTGCTCGCGTGTGTGTTGGTCTATTGACTGAACACAATGGGAACAATTTATGTTTTTAAAAATTGTCCAAAACTTGGCTTACATTTATGGCATATCTAAACGTACTTTCATTTTAATTTCAGACCAATGGAGCCAATGGTTTTGACCAAATCTTATATCCAGTTAAAAAGTGAGGTCACTCTCGGCTGAGCGAAGGGTTTAAAAAGAGTTTGGGAATTTCTGTGTTCATGTGAAGCATCCTCACAAGGTAATTATATCATCATTAAGCAACTAATGAAGAGTCTAACGTTATTTTTGGGGTTTAAATTGCCGCTTTTCTAAATTTTCAAGCTAAATTGGTGGCTCATATGCAGCAAGTTGGCGCTATGATAGAGATTCGCAGTTCGTCCAGATGTCATGGTATGATGATTGTTGAAACAAAAAAGTAATAAATTACTAATCTTTGATAATGTATTTTGCAAGGAATTACATGTTCCAGATGCTTTGCGATCCAATGTGTTGTGCAGTATAACCCTGAAGCCATTGCGTGCGCTTGTATTTTTTTAAAGCGCCGAAATTAAAGATTCCCCTTCCTTCAAGTCCATCCTGGTATAGGTTTGTATTTGAATGTGGAGGAAGAGCACATACTAGATATTATTGAAAACAATCGCTGAACTGTATCAAACGACCCAAGGGTAAGTTTTGCCACTATAACCATAGACATGCTAATTACTATAAATTAATTAAGCATCAATCATTGTTGCCCAACATTATTTTTGCTAAATTTTGCAGATTGACTATGATGTGTTTATGAAGAAAGTATAAAGCTCAGGACAGCATTCAAGGAGTCCAGGACAAAGCCAGGCATTACAATTGCTGACAAGCTTGCACAAGGTTCCAATGGATGCTAATTCGAGTCCTGCGTCCCTCCCAACGTCACCAAGCCCGCAGCGAACGATCATCAAGTAGTGCTGTCCAGAAATAATAAAGAAGGCAATGATCACAAAAGAGGAAAACTTGAATGCGGCGATCATTACAAAAAGCTCCAAATTCACCACAGTGAGTACCAAAGTTTTAGAGTCATACACGACTTCTTCTCCAACGCCAACAGACTTGACATTCATTCCCAACTGCTTTTCCAACCACATCCCAAACGCCTCATCAGCCCTGGTAAAGAAACGCTGAATCACAATGTGGCCTGTAATTTTCTCCAAATCCGCCAGTTTCCCAGCGTACGCGGGTGGCACGAGTGTGTCAGCATTTCGTCAGGGAAAAGTTGCACTGAATTGTTGGGTGTGGTGGGTGTCATGCAGGTGAAAGCATCTCTACTCATGAGTTCTGCGTCCACAAACGTCTCTTCGTCCACTGACAGGATTTGGGTACATCGTTGTCGTCCTCGTTCTCAAAGTCGGTGGAGGTTGCGGTTTGAAGATCGGTTTGGGTGTGGGTGGAGACTGTAGATTGGTGAGAATTAGTTGACGACTCGCTCATCGTGCTCGTGATGTGGGAGTAGATGTGCCGGATTTTGGCGTTCACCTTTACCGGATGAGACATGAATTTGTCTCCTCGGTTCACAGAAAATCTGGAAAGTATGCGGAAATGACAAAATTACATTACTATTCGATTGCGTATTTATTCTATAATATGCATATAATTTTTCCCTCCTTTCTTTCGGATTACACACATAAATATGTGTGTCAAATAGAATTAATCTGTTCTGAGGGCATTGCATACGAACTTGGAGTTAAAAACGGATATAATATTATTACGATTATTACCGTTTTGAACCGGTGGCAGTGGTTGCGGCGGCTGGAGGCGACTTCCCCATTATTGTCTTATTCAATTTATCTAATGGGAATTGGCGGTAGGAGGTGGATGGAAAGCCGACTGCTGACCTGCAATTATGGATTATTTGGAATTGGATCCGCTAATATATTATGTGAACTTTCCAATACTGTACACACAACGTCAAACAAGACCGATGAAAACTGTGTGTCGATATCCTACGAACCAATCAACTTTGCCTGTGCCCATTTCTCCTCTCTTCAATTATGTGTATGTGCTACAAAAAATATACTTAATTCCTGCGTCCTAGTGAATTAGTAATTATGAGAGTGAAGTTGTGCTCAATAAGGATTTTTCAACCTACAAGGATTTACACATTTGTAATCCCGAAAACAAAACGGACTTGAGAACAGTGGATCGAGTGTTTAATCAATGTACACTGTGAAAGTTTAATCGATATACTAATAGCAACTCAGGCATTCCATTCTTTTGACATATCTAAAGTTTTTGCTCCTAGACTTGGTCCCCATGCAATGCGTGGTACGTGTTTACTTTGTCAATATTTGCCATGAAACAATCGCACAAACAAGGAGAGTAAGCAGTTACGCAAAAGCGCTCGTGTTATACATCGTAAATATTTCGGTTAGAGGAGTGAAAGCTCAAATGCACGTTTCATTAAATTCACAGTTCCTCCATGTGCTCAACTGGTGTCCTTCCTCTCCTGCTTGATTCTAGAGTACTACAAAAAAGGCAAGATTGCAAAATATACAGTGCCCACAGCAATTTAAGTTGTATGAACTCTCATCACTGATACCGTGTCTACGCACTTATGTGGTTTCTAACTGCGCCAACTTTCACCCACGTTGGGCACAGGTCACGCAACCACCCATTAAGGAACCATTATTTGGACAATGGCAAATGAAACGAATGTTTTTGCGTGCATTGTCACCACTCCACCAAAAACGAGGTTTGAGCAAGGGGTACAAAGGTTTGGAACAAAAGAGGAACAATTGGAACGATATAAAGCCGATCGGTACTACTCACAGCCTTGTGCAGCCGGGGCCGAGATCACGGAAGCTGGGTTTGATGATGGAGGGGCAGCCCAATTGTTCCACGTAGTACTTTTTGGACCCGACTTTCTCGGGACCGGAAACGTGTAGAAAAGGGAGAGGAGACGGAACTGACCAGCAACGTTTGTCGCCCTCGTCCCGTCTCTGGCTGGAACTGGTCGTCGTCGTCGGTTCGTTCAGCTTTCTCCATCGTCGTGTTGCTTAATCGGAGAGAGAACTAATCCAGCCTGCCCTCCTCATGTCACGCATCCATCCATCCATCCACCCCTAGTCACCCACATCAATTCCCCCTTCCGAAAAAATGTTGCATGCCGTTGTGAATTACTCCCGTGCTGCTAGCACTGCTCAAACGGCAGCAGGATTTTTTATATGCTGCACGTTTTCTCCTCCACGTTACACGACTTGCAAGAGCTGCAAATAAATATTGCAATCAATATATGTTTAGATGTATGTAGGCGAAGGCTGGCGTCGTGCAGTTACGTTTTGTTGGGAAACTTTGGTCTCCTTTTTGGTAATTTATTTCTCCGAGATATTATTAATAAGTATGATTTGCATGATGACATGCAGGAAAGTCATATAATTGAGAAATTGGCTTCTGATGGGACTTTCGACTATGTTCCATAAATCATGAGACAAATTACCTTTGTTGGTGGTCAATCAGTGCAACTAACATTGCGTAGAGAGGACAGAGGAACAAGCCACGAGGGAGTACTTTCACCGTAGCCTTTTCAACTTATTCCTGTTTCTAGAATGAACTAGAATTGCGACACTGAGAGGGGAGGTTGTGTACTATCAACTCCCGGATCTCGATGCCCTTTGGATATGTGTAGTGTCCCATGAATGAACAAGAACCCTGAAGTGGTTTAATGCCATGGCCACATTTGCGCCCGCCACACCCACTCAAAGGTGCCCAAAAATCGCTTTCACTCTAGCTTTCACTCATTCAAATAACGCCAAAAATCCAATTTTACTCGATTTTAAATTTATTTCACCATTATACTCCCAGATAGTTGCTCTCTTATATCAACATCAAATCAACTTTTTGAATTTCTTAGTATTTTTAAAATTTAAAATTCTGAATGAGCATTGTTGTGAAATCAACAAAAAAATTATTCTGCGAGATAATCATCAAAAAAGTTGAGTTTGATGCTGTATATAAGAGAGCAACTATCTGGGAGTATAATGGTGAAATAAATTTAAAATCGGAGTAAAATTGGATTTTTGGCGTTATTTTGAATGAGTGAAAGCTAGAGTGAAAGCGATTTTTGGGCACCTTTGAGTGGGTGTGGCGGGCGCAAATGTGGCCATGGCATTAAACCACTTCAGGGTTTTGTTCATTCATGGGACACTACACATATCCAAAGGGCATCGAGATCCGGGAGTTGATAGTACACAACCTCCCCTCCTCAGTGTCGCAATTCTAGTTCCATTCTAGAAACAGGAATAAGTTGAAAAGGCTACGGTGAAAGTACTCCCTCGTGGCTTGTTCCTCTGTCCTCTCTACGCTATGTTAGTTGCACTGATTGACCACCAACAAAGGTAATTTGTCTCATGATTTTATGGAACATAGTCGAAAGTCCCATCAGAAGCCAATTTCTCAAATTATATGACTTTCCTGCATGTCATCATGCAAATCATACTTATTAATAATATCTCGGAGAAAATAAATTACCAAAAAGGAGACCAAAGTTTCCCACAAAACGTAACTGCACGACGCCAGCCTTCGCCTACATACATCTAAACATATATTGATTGCAATATTTATTTGCAGCTCTTGCAAGTCGTGTAACGTGGAGGAGAAAACGTGCAGCATATAAAAAATCCTGCTGCCGTTTGAGCAGTGCTAGCAGCACGGGAGTAATTCACAACGGCATGCAACATTTTTTCGGAAGGGGGAATTGATGTGGGTGATAGGGGTGGATGGATGGATGGATGCGTGACATGAGGAGGGCAGGCTGGATTAGTTCTCTCTCCGATTAAGCAACACGACGATGGAGAAAGCTGAACGAACCGACGACGACGACCAGTTCCAGCCAGAGACGGGACGAGGGCGACAAACGTTGCTGGTCAGTTCCGTCTCCTCTCCGCTTTTCTACACCGTTTCCGGTCCCGAGAAAGTCGGTCCAAAAAGTACTACGTGGAACAATTGGGCTGCCCCTCCATCATCAAACCCAGCTTCCGTGATCTCGGCCCCGGCTGCACAAGGCTGTGAGTAGTACCGATCGGCTTTATATCGTTCCAATTGTTCCTCTTTTGTTCCAAACCTTTGTACCCCTTGCTCAAACCTCGTTTTTGGTGGAGTGGTGACAATGCACGCAAAAACATTCGTTTCATTTGCCATTGTCCAAATAATGGTTCCTTAATGGGTGGTTGCGTGACCTGTGCCCAACGTGGGTGAAAGTTGGCGCAGTTAGAAACCACATAAGTGCGTAGACACGGTATCAGTGATGAGAGTTCATACAACTTAAATTGCTGTGGGCACTGTATATTTTGCAATCTTGCCTTTTTTGTAGTACTCTAGAATCAAGCAGGAGAGGAAGGACACCAGTTGAGCACATGGAGGAACTGTGAATTTAATGAAACGTGCATTTGAGCTTTCACTCCTCTAACCGAAATATTTACGATGTATAACACGAGCGCTTTTGCGTAACTGCTTACTCTCCTTGTTTGTGCGATTGTTTCATGGCAAATATTGACAAAGTAAACACGTACCACGCATTGCATGGGGACCCAAGTCTAGGAGCAAAAACTTTAGATATGTCAAAAGAATGGAATGCCTGAGTTGCTATTTAGTATATCGATTAAACTTTCACAGTGTACATTGATTAAACACTCGATCCACTGTTCTCAAGTCCTGTTTTGTTTTCGGGATTACAAATGTGTAAAATCCTTGTAGGTTGAAAAATCCCTTATTGAGCACAACTTCACTCTCATCAATTACTAATTCACTAGTGACGCAGGAATTAAGTATATTTTTTGTAGCACATACACATAATTGAAGAGAGGAGAAATGGGCACAGGCCAAAGTTGATTGGTTTCGTAGGATATCGACACACAGTTTTCATCGGTCTTGTTTGACGTTGTGTGTACAGTATTGGAAAGTTCCACATAATATATTAGCGGATCCAATTCCAAATAATCCATAATTGCAGGTCAGCAGTCGGCTTTCCATCCACCTCCTACCGCCAATTCCCATTAGATAAATTGAATAAGACAATAATGGGGAAGTCGCCTCCAGCCGCCGCAACCACTGCCACCGGTTCAAAACGGTAATAATCGTAATAATATTATATCCGTTTTTAACTCCCAAGTTCGTATGCAATGCCCTCAGAACAGATTAATTCTATTTGACACACATATTTATGTGTGTAATCCGAAAGAAAGGAGGGAAAATTATATGCATATTATAGAATAAATACGCAATCGAATAGTAATGTAATTTTGTCATTTCCGCATACTTTCCAGATTTTCTGTGAACCGAGGAGACAAATTCATGTCTCATCCGGTAAAGGTGAACGCCAAAATCCGGCACATCTACTCCCACATCACGAGCACGATGAGCGAGTCGTCAACTAATTCTCACAATCTACAGTCTCCACCCACACCCAAACCGATCTTCAAACCGCAACCTCCACCGACTTTGAGAACGAGGACGACAACGATGTACCCCAAATCCTGTCAGTGGACGAAGAGACGTTTGTGGACGCAGAACTCATGAGTAGAGATGCTTTCACCTGCATGACACCCCCACCCACACCCAACAATTCAGTGCAACTTTTCCCTGACGAAATGCTGACACACTCCGGTGCCACCCGCGTACGCTGGGAAACTGGCGGATTTGGAGAAAATTACAGGCCACATTGTGATTCAGCGTTTCTTTACCAGGGCTGATGAGGCGTTGGGATGTGGTTGGAAAAGCAGTTGGGAATGAATGTCAAGTCTGTTGGCGTTGGAGAAGAAGTCGTGTATGACTCCTCGTCTCCTGCCGACGCTGTCCACCCAAACATGGACAAATATGAGACGAGCAGGATTTCCAGTGCAAAGAAGTTGAGAGAAAGTAGGATTCTGGAAAAAATTATCGAAGTTGATGATATTTTGGCTGGAGAGGAAGTCGTTCATCACTCGGAAGGTGTACCCTTGTTGGACTGGCAGAAAGCAATTTGGATCCAGAAGTAGCTGAGTGCAGTATTGAAGACAGCGTGAGGTGCGAATGTTTCGCAGATGAGTTCAGCGAAAAATTATAGAGCAAGTAGAAGAAGAAGGCCATGAACAAGTCAGTCTTATCTCTGGCAAGACCATCACCAACAGTAAGGAGTTGACCAATATCGAAGAAGAGGAAATTATTAGTCAGTGCATTGCAGTTGAAATTATACGTGGCAAATTGAAGGATGAGCAATTAGAGACTGAACTGAGATTAGGAGGACGACAAGACAGCCTGGATGACATCATAACACAGCACTCAGTTGTGGATAATAATAATTTCGACAAAAATGAAATCTCAAGTACCACAAATGATAGACCATGCATTCCTGATGTCATTGATGTTTCCCAGTTCTACAACACCAATAGCAGCAATTCAGTCCCTCAACAACTTTCACAGTGTGAAACCGAAACGAACGAGGATTCTGAGGATTTGAAAACTGTCATTTCGAACCATCCATGACTGAGAGTCAGTTGGAATCACAGCATAAAGTGGCGGAATATTTGGGCAAGTTGGAAATGTCGTCCCCCACCATCCACGACGCATCCACTTCTGCCAACTCCATCAACTCCGAACTTGACAAGGATGACAACTTGGATGGGGAGGACCTCACTTCGTCTGATGTCATCAAAAGGAGTGTCTCCGTTGACAGCTGCATTGGAACAGAGTCCAGTGGTGAGAGAACCGCGTTTAATGATTCAGGAATCCTGTTGGACTCGGCCAGGTTGGACATGGATATTCCGGAAGAAATTGAGGTAATTTTCGTCGCTGACCACAACAATGACAAGATTGCGTCGTCGGAAGGACTAGAGGACGTACACTCTCAAGAAACGGTTCAAGAAACGTTGGAGCCAGAGGAAGTCTCACCAGCTTCGGTTGTTGCAGTGTCTAAACTTACGTCCTCCTCAGCAGTAGTCCTGAGCAACTCTCAATCTGTGGACGATAGCACAAACTACTCTCGATCCGATGGAGTTCAGCACTGAAACATACCATAAGCGATGAAGGGGCGATGCTGATCAGTCTGAATCCAACTCTGACTCTGAGTTCAATTCTCTCCGAAAACCTTTGGAAGACACTGCCACGGAATTAGACGATCCAATAAGTGCCGTCATGGTGGATGATGATGATGATGATGGAGAAGGCTCTGCTCAGGATCTTGAGCTTGATCAGTTTGACACAATAATTGAGAATCACGAAAAGGAGAAAAGACTCCGTCCAATTTTCCGGAAGAGAAATGTGTCCACGCAAACTTCAAAGTCCGTCGAGTCTTCGACAGTGTCCTGCACGACGGAGAGCCGATCCACCACGGCCACAACCACTGCGTCGTCCGCATCCTCATTTGATCTTG
Organism: Folsomia candida; assembly: GCF_002217175.1. Classification (NCBI taxonomy): domain Eukaryota; kingdom Metazoa; phylum Arthropoda; class Collembola; order Entomobryomorpha; family Isotomidae; genus Folsomia; species Folsomia candida. Next base: position 15,236 of record NW_019091285.1, on the reverse strand, counting down.
AGTTTATTTCCAAAACTAAGAAATATATTTCTCACATTCCTTCGTCATCAAAACATCAGCATGAGCAATCTTCTGAGACCTATGCGACGACTGCTGCTGCTGCTGCTTCTGCTGGAGGAGAGGACGTGGAATTGGGAAGGAAACATCGATCCTATTTGCCAACAGGATCCAGCGGTCTCAATATTCTAAACATGAGGTTTACCATGGGTCGAGAATTTGAGTCCGAGGTGAGCATTCGCATCCCCCACCAAAATCCCCACCGGCTCCATCTCGTCTTCCACGTCCTTCAACTACCTTCAAAACCTCCCCAACACCATCATTCCTCCTCCTCCACTTCCAGCAAGGCTTACAAATCTAGCAATAAATTCCACACCACTCATTCTCAGACCACATCACAGCTACCAGTCATTGGGGGCAAGTCCACATCGCATAGCACGGAAAGGCCATCTCGTAATGTGCTCGGGGGTGCGCCACTGAAACTTGTCCCCTCCAGCAGATCCAGAATTACGTAGTTTATGGAAAGACGTAAAGTCCAAGATGGAGAGCCGCGTGCCAGAGACGGCTGATCATCTTGAGGTAACCGGAAGTAGAATCAAGTTGGTGTCCTCCTCGTCTGCAGAAACGACGACGACGACAACATCCACTGCCCTCCATCAACAGATAGCGCAGCATCGCCCTGCTGGTAGTGATGGTCACAAGGATCTTGAAACGAAGCTCCCCGTTTTGATCAGTGCGAATGAGCAGGAGAAACTTAAACGTTCTCTCCAACGGTTGAAAAGAATATTGGACGACGACTGAGTGGCCAATTAAAATTACAAATAATGAATAATTATTATGCCAATTTCAATCAAGCAATAAATCCATAAATTCATTTTATGTCTCGTGCACACTTTCTCATTGCATGATTTTCATGTCGCTATGTGTATGAAATTTGCATATGTACTTACTTGTTACCCGATAGATTTACTAATAAGAAAACGAATGCATTTATTCGTCATCGGTTAAACCATGAGCATGGTCCTGGCAGAAGAATGAGAGAAAGCAGCTTTGAGTCTTTGAGACAAAAGGGGAAGAAAGGAGAAAGTGAAGAAAGTTGTCGCACTTTTCCCAGGAGGAGCGTTTACGCTCTCGCTATTTACTATTTACCTTGCAACCCAACCAAGTCAAACCAGTCAAACTTTGAATTGACAATTTTTTTAAATTTCAACAATTTTTAGCCATCTCTCGTTTATCAAGGACTTTGAATCTTTAGTGCACCCGATCACGGAGTTCTGGGAACTCTGACCAAGAAAGGTGAAAGGTATTGTTCGTATAAACAAATTGCGTGCTTGTTGTTATTGATTGGCATTGTAGATTAGTTTGACAAGTTTAAAAGTGCAATCCAAGATGAAAAATGTTTATAATGTTTTCAGATCTGACAATTTTGACTGAGTATACTGAAGCTTAATCCCGTCAACCAATGGAGTTCCGTCTTGGACTGCTGCAAAACGAAATTGAGCACCTCAACAAAAATATGGGGTATTAAATAATTATTATTCAGTAATTATGCAATCATTTATAAATTATAAACACAGGCTAATGTCAGAAGAATTGATTGTCCTCAAAGAATTCATTCGTCAAGAATTCGGTGAGCTTGAGATATTGCCTCAAAATATAATTACAATTACTCAGGATCTAAAACTGTTTCTTTCGAAAATTATATCAGCTACTAGTTTTGAAGCGTTCAACAACGCAAGGAAAGATAAGCACAGACATCACCATCATAAAATTGCTGCAGAACCATCATCCTCGCATCATAAACAACCTGCATTTCCCGAAATAATAAAAAGTACGACATACTCCGGAGGATGTTCCACAATTTCTAATGGATATAGAGCTAAATTGATGATTGATGTGTTCCAGATGAACCAGCGCTGGACGCATATTATGACGAAAATGACGCTGAATTGGATAATATTGATGAAGATGTGGTGGTGGAGGTGATAGCGATTTTGAATGTGAGCAAACTAATCTATTTGATACCAAGTAGTATTTGTGATACCGTATTTGATTAAACGTTTATGGAAATAATGAGGAATAAGAATAATTGTTAAGTATTCAATTATTTTGCTTTGCAGTTTATCCAATAAACGAATCCTTCTGTCCCGACGTTGATCCTTTGCAAACCAGTCCCAACAACAGTCCGATCAGGAAAGGAAAACCAAAGGCCCAAATCCACAAATACTTTGAGCATATTTCGATGCCCGATGGAAAAGTGCGTACAAAATGTTTCACATGTCAGGAATATGTTTCCAATCAAGCACAAAGGTTAAAGAAACATTTTGAGAGATGCAGTGGAAAACTAAACATGGACAGCAAAGGTAAAGGTTATAACTTAATATTGGATTAACATTATCAATATAACTTGCTATAACTTAACATTGCCAAAAGTTATCAAGAGAATTACAACAATTGGCTATAAAAGGCCATCTGGGTCATCTGAGAATCCAACAAAAGTGGGAAGAAAATTGGACAGAGTTCGAGAGTTATTCGAAGAACTTCACGACAAAAGTGGATTTATTAAAATGAAATGCCTAAGTTGTGGTCATCTTTCAAGTAATCAAGCTAGCCGGATGAAAAAACACGTTGAAAAATGTGAAGGCCTTGCCAACATTGATCAGCACCGGATATTTACACCATCCGAAAACCATAAAGCATATATTAAACCTTCCACAGTTCCGTCAAGCTCATCAAACATGCAATTGTCTCAAACCATAGAACCCTCACCCCCTCTTGCATCCCATGAAAATGCTACTGTTGCTGTTAATTCAAATCATCTCAATTCTTCTTCGACTAGTGAATCATATTATAAAGGAGAAGAGATCTCACAAGTTATCACTCCGTCGCCATCTCACCCCAGTCAGTATCAGATGGACAACAATCTGGAACTCTAGATGAAACGGGGCATCATCATCAAGATGCCAATTCTCATTGTGAGATTACGTCTCCTCCTCCTCACCATCCTCGATGAAAATCATCACGCGTCTCGATCTTATCTTGATTAATTATTTATTAGTAATAGTTGTAAATGACAAAGTTGACAAAGGTTGTTTCGTACTTTCGTAATCTCTTTTCGTGAGACAAATACTTATGTATGCAGTGTGTGTTTTTAAGTATTATTATGTTTGATTTTGTGTGTATAGCCTTATGAGCTGATGCTGTATGATGCTTAATGGGTGTGATTTTACTTTTGTAATGGTCTGCTTATCATCATCATTAATTTCATTCCTGATGATGTATGCATGCGTGCATGATTTTGATTTTGAATAGCTACAAATACATTGAAAGCTTGAATAAAATTATTGTTGAAATACTCACATGTTCCTAGAATTAATATCTCATTGGCGCAACTGGGGACATTTCATAAGATGTTCCCCCAGCTATTTATACCCTCATGTTGTATGTACTTGTGTGTAATTTCTCTTCTCACAAAATGGTAAATTTCTGGAGGAAGCTGTTCGTGGGGCAAAATGAGAACGAGGCTGCCGCTGGAAAGATGAGATTGCGTGACTCTGGCGAACGCCATCATTCAAAGCTCTCTGTCGTCGTCTGTTATTTGGTTGCTCCAGCACCGACCCTCTTGACATCACATTTAATTTTAATTTCTATGAACGCATAGTTTGAAAACTCATCACAATTAAAATATCCCAGCCTGTGAGTAGAGCTACGAGCTTCCAGGCACAAAACCTCGATTGTTGAAAATCTACACGAGTTTGGCGACAGTTTAGTAGCAAAGTGAAAGCTATCATCAGTAAATAAAGATCGTTTTGTTTTACGGGTTATCACAGTTAACTCTGCCCTGCGTGCAACCTAGATGCGGCGTGGCTGCAGAAAAGTTCCGACTTGTCGAATGGTACAAGTAAGTTGATTTTTATGTACACAATTAATTTCGCCAATTACATGCTTCATCTTGCTCAGTGTTGGTTGAGTAATATACAAAACGAACCGTTTTAATTTTTTCAGATTCTATGACGTCGTGAAACAGGTGTGGGCCATCTTCTTTAGCCTTTAGTATATATATTTTTTAAACCTTGAATAGTTTTGAAAGTAAATTTGAAAGCCAAACTTCAAATTTTATCAAAGCCAAATACAAGTCGGCTGAGAGACACTCAGAATAAGGTGGCACTAGGCCAGAGCCCATTGTTGTAAACATGAGTATAACGACAATAAGTGGAAGTATAGGTTTGCGAGTAGGAGATGGACGGGACATTGTCGGGGTCTCTAGGACTTCTAATACTTCGTCAGCCGTGGGACGAGAAAGAGGAACGACATCATCGGGCGGATCTAGAAGCCAATCACAAAATAATAACAATCATCACGGTAAAGACTACTCTAGAGGGATGGGAGGAGATTCTGCCAAACTTAACCTCCCCCCAACACCGGGTGGAGGGGGAGCGTCAAACTCATCGACTGGAGGAGGAGGAGGAGTCGGGTCTGGTAATGTGACAGAGCCTTCAACATCGTCCGCACCCACAAATTATCCCAAAATTTACGGAAAGATTGTACTCACCTCGGACAATGTTCTCCTGGACAAGAACAAGTGTGGAGAAACTCCTTCTGCAACCGATGGCATGGACGAAGACATTGAATGGGAGACTCGAGTTGTTGCCTGTGAACTTATTTCATCTTCTGGGATACTTTTAAAACTTCCTCAGGTAAGCCATTCTAAGGGCTTTACATATTATTACTATGCTGTAAATGTATGAATGAGCAATATCTCATGTAGACGATATTTTAATATCTATATCCATTCATTTTTGCATGTTTTAGACGGCAATGGCTACGGGACAAGTTTTATTTCACCGATTCTACTATACCAAATCCTTCCTACGTCAAGATATGGAACAAACTGCGATGGCTTGTATATATCTTGCTTCGAAAATTGAAGAAGCTCCACGAAGAATACGCGACATTATTAACGTATTTCATCATCTGCAGCAACTTCGGAGTGGAAAGTAAGCTACTACTACTTATTTATTGCTCTTCACACATTTTGTTTCCTTATTACAAGATTGTTGAGCGGTCATTACAGAAACTATTATTAATTTTAGGCTGATCGATATTTGGACATGTGAGTTACGCTCGCAGTCGTCCTGTGCGTTCAACGGATTCATCCGGTATTCTGTTCCAGGAAATTCAATTGACAGTGTAGTGACGCATTCACGATCAACTTAACTTTTAAAATATGCATAACTTTTGATTACTTCACTTATCGTTGAGGTGGAGGTCAGTGGTCATATTTAAATGAAGTTACTATCTTTGCTGACCTGATTAGGACCACCACCTCGACTGTAACTGAATCCCAAGCCATGACTTTATTTACATAGTTATTAGCTATATTGTCTAATTTACGTCTAAAGCTATTTGCAGTTTTGAGCCACCAATTGAGGAATGAAACGTTCATCGTCAGCTGGGAACCAATTCCTGTTCGTACCGTTTAATTTACGAGCTAAATTAGTTTTCTGTCCGTCTATAACTTATGATTTCCTCAAGTTTTATTCTTACAACGCGATTTCGTCAATCCCGACAAGGCTTATTTGCTCAATTATACTATCAGACGATATATAATAACCTTATATCATAACGTGGTTTGCCAAAATGCTTACTAAATGACTCCAATTTAGAATTAGGAATTGATTCACAAACGTTTCTGCATGATGCATAAATTATTGTAATCAGAATGGGTTTAGCATAGGTTGCACAGGTATTATTCTTTTAATTTGACTAGTAATTGACACTCGACGTCGACAAATAACACCAACACGTTGGAAAGTACCACCGGATGAATTCGTTGCTCGCGTGTGTGTTGGTCTTTGACTGAACCAATGGGAACAATTTATGTTTTTAATTGTCAAACTTGGCTTACATTTATGGCATATCTAAACGTACTTCATTAATTTCAGAACAATGGAGCCAATGGTTTTGGACCAATCTTATATCCAGTTAAAAAGTGAGGTCACTCTCGCTGAGCGAAGGGTTTTAAAAGAGTTGGGATTTTGTGTTCATGTGAAGCATCCTCACAAGGTAATTATCATCATTCATTAAGAACTAAATTTGAAGAGTCTACGTTATTTTTGGGGTTTAAATTGCGCTTTTCTTAATTTCAGCTAATTGTGGTCTATATGCAGCAGTTGGGCTATGATAGAGATTCGCAGTTCGTCCAGATGTCATGGTATGATGATTGTTGAAACTAAGAAAAGTAATAATTACTAATCTTTGATAATTATTTGCAGGAATTACATGTCAGATGCTTTGCGATCCAATGTGTTTGTGCAGTATAAACCTGAAGCCATTGCGTGCGCTTGTATTTTTTTAAGCGCCAGGAAATTAAAGATTCCCCTTCCTTCAAGTCCATCCTGGTATATTGTATTTGATGTGGAGGAAGAGCACATACTAGATATTTGTGAAACAATCCTTGAACTGTATCAACGACCAAGGGTAAGTTTGCCACTATACATAGACATGCTAATTACTATAAATTATTAGCATCATCATTGTTGCCAACTTATTTTTGCTATTTTGCAGATTGACTATGATGTGTTTATGAAGAAGTATAAAGGCCTCAGGAAAGCATTCAAGGAGTCCAAGGACAAAGCCAAGGCAATTACAATTGCTGACAAGCTTGCACAAGGTTCCAATGATGCTAATTCGAGTCCTGCGTCCCTTCCAACGTCACCCAAGCCCGGCAGCGAAGGATCATCAAGTAGTGCTGTCCAGAATAATAAAGAAGGCAATGATCACAAGAGGAAACTTGATGCTGGCGATCATGTACAAAAAGCTCCAAATTCACCACAGTGAGTAACCAAAGTTTATTAGAAGTGTAAATACACATTTATGAAAATAATTAAATCTATACTTTATTTTCCTTTGTATAGGCCAAAGAAATCGCGCCGGACTCCTTCCCCAATTACTTTTGACGATAGCCCACAAAGGCATAACAAAAAGAACAAGAAGCGAAGAAAATCAAGGTATCCTAAAATTTATAACTATCCACGTGAAATAATATTTACATATATATAATTCCGTATTCTCTGCACATTTGCTTTGCTTATATTTAAAAATACATTTAATTTTTTGTATCTTAGGTCCGATTCCAGCTCTAGATCACGCTCGCGAGAAAGAAGATCACTAAAGAAACACTCACGCCGAGAAAAGTCTCGAAGTCGGAGTAGAAGTCGTTCATACTCTCCGAAACGCTCATCACATCATAAAAAATCGACCAACAAGGTACATCATCGCTACCGTTCCAGATCCAGATCCTATTCACCCGTGGAAAGGGATGACATTCGATATGACCGATACTATAAAAAGCCCAAATCCTCAAAACATGGGAGGGATGAAGATCCAAACAAATCTAGAAGCAGGGACAAAATCCGAAGATGACGAACATGAGACTTAAGTATGGATTGAAACTTTTCTCTCTCCAAATTAAACTTTTTTGTAGTTAATGGTTAGATTTATAAGTGCACACAAAAGCGATTTGGGCCAATCTAAGCTCAATTATTTCAGTTTGTTGTGCATAAATATTTTTTAAACAAACACTAGAACTAGTATAATTACTTGGATTTTAAAGTTCTTAAAATACGTTGTTCCGCTATACAAGTTTGTTGGTGTATGTATACAATATATTTGTATTAATAAATAATTACTGTCTTGAAGTACATATACATTGTCTTGGTCAAAGGGGTCAAACTCTATTTGCTTAGATCTATTTTTTTGCTTTCGTATTGTGAGTATTATTGTTATTGTCATCAAACTCGTCTTCCGAGTCTTCTCCAGCCTTCATCACTCGCTCAGTGTAGGAGATTTCAGCAGCTTTTTTCTGAGACTTGTAACTCTCCTCAAACTCTTCGTGACGCTTCTTCCAGTAGGACTCATACCTTGCACCAAAATTTTGAGAGTTTGCTCGATCTGCTTTCGTCACTCCCACCTAAATATGTTAATCCAATACGAATTGTTGGAATGGATATGAAATCATTCTTGGTAATTATTTGATGGTTTAAAGAAAGGATGATACTAGTACTATATCTTCTTCTAACCATGTCCAAGTGAAGGAGGTACGGCATGTAGAAAATGACTGCAATCCGGTACCCTTCCTCCTCCTCCAAGGGATTGCCCTATACATAATTTCAATGGGTCAACAACTCGTAGGTAAATATTCAAGTACATGTAATACACAACTCCTGTACTATTAAAATTCGGAAACTTGTGTATTAAGCTTAAGCATGTGTCTTACATGAAGGGTCAGCGTTTTCAGGCTCCCCAATGCTTGGAGCTTTGGAATTTCGGTCATGTCAACAATGGAATTCCCATGCAAATAGAGTATTTTGAGATTTGGAAGTTGTGATAAGCTCTGTCATATGAAAAATGGCGCATTACAAGATATTTACTGTACTTAAAGCAAATAGATTACGTCCTCATCCAGCTTTGTGATTGTATTGAAAGAGATGTCCAACCAACAGAGTCCTAGTGGACCACCATCCAATATTTTGTACAGTACGTTAATTAGTCCATCCGTTTCGCTATTGAGGAAAAACCACACTCTCATAAATTCATCTCTCTTGCTCTGACGCTTACTAAACTTTCATGCAAACTTCCAGAATTATTTAGTGCATAAAATATATAATCATACGTTATAACGTTGTAGCTGAGTCGGATGGATGAGGTGCGATAACGTTCATCCTGAGTTTTGAATGGCGCTCGATAATTGCGTGCCTATATTAATTATATTATCATTCGACAATTATATGATGATTATATAAGCTAAATAATTAGATATGAATATTTACCGTTTGAGGTTGTTCTCCCTCCGTCACAATCTCTTCGATTTTATTAATCTAGATAAATATAAAAAATTTTAAACTAATTAAATTTAGTTCGTCCTTATGCCTTAAAGATATAAATTTGAATTTAAACCATGCAGAAGGAGTAGTCCAGGGGGGCAGCAGATGCAAAAACGTACCTATCTGACCCATATACACCCGCAAACCTGCAAGCAAGTCGTCACCCACCATGTAATAGCTTAGAGGGTCAGATTGATTGAGATTAAAATATCGTGGCGAGAAAGACCCACCGATGCTGATCGCCAATGACAAGAAACCCCATCCGTCGCTCATCAAAGTTGCGATAAGTTCGCTCAGGTTCGGCGTCTTCATCGTCGGCTGCGACCTTCCTTGAGTGACCACCCCTTAACCTCCGCTCGCTTTTGCCCTTGGTGCGCTTGCCCCCCATTTTGGTCGTCGTGCTCTCTTCTTCTTTGGCTTGTTGCATGGCTGCAGCTCTGGCAAAGTCGTCCGGTTTCATTCCAGCTTTGATGGCTCGTACCGTCGCCTCGATCAGAATATCCGGGATTGCTGGACGCTCAGGGGCGCCTCCTCCCTTCATTTGGGCATCCATTGCGGAGGTTGGGGATTAAATAGAATTGAGTTGATGACTCCACTGATGACTATCTTCTCAAGACTCCACGCTTAGGAAATTTGAATAATATATTCCTCTCTATAATTTTAGAACTTGTTGCGACAAAATGACAAAAATTGAGGACACTTAAAATAAGCTGCACTGACCCAAAAACTCTCAACCTTTCTGTTACTCTGAAACAATTTATTATGGACTAACGTTGTCATTGACAAACAAAAAAGCTAGGGGACTGAAGATTATAAGCAATATTCATAGGACTCTCTGCTGGAATGTTTAGCCGAGTTCGTCAGTCCGATGCGAAAGCCATTACTAGCGTGATAACATAGAATAACATGTTTCATTCATGAATGTGTGTATGTACGTGATTAGGATAATGTATGGACACATTGTGCGACTAAGAATGAACAGTTTTGCTGAAAGTAATGGGAAGGACGCATGAGCCTATTATTATGGTACATAAAGATGATTGGGAGGATGTCATGTGGAGAACAATTACTCAGAGAGAAAGTCTGGTTCTTGGCGTGCCAGGACACCATATCCCGTATCACTCAATCAAATTAGCCAAGCGAAATGTTATTTATTATATACAACAACATCGAACGACGTCGGACAACACACCAAGTCTGTAGTTTCTCTGCTGCATTGATGAATTATCTACATGACCGAGTTTATTTCACTTCATAGATCGATCAATAAGTAAATGTTCCTGCACGTGCAGTGATTTTTCGTTCCTTGCTTCATTCGGAAACAAAAGATGAATATTATTGGGAATAAAATACACGCTGTTGGCCAAATTTCGTATTGCGAGTTTTTTAAATAATACCCCAGACATCATTTTCCAATGAGACGACGCACTTTTTATATTATGTTAATACGTCTTTTTATATATATTTGGCTTATTACTACACATTAAAATAATCCAGCGAACGAGGACCAACAGAAGTAGTATTTATGCATTAGCAATATTATTATTATTATGATTGATTACATGTGCACAAATGTTTCTCATCTTGTAACATGTCGTCGTCGTACGTACGTACAAGTAAATTACATAATTATTCATTATTATTACATTAAAATAATTAACTTATTTTATGGCGATACGAATCACTGACTATTTCAGACTATAAAAATTGAGTTCTGGATACGCTGGATGGACTCAAAGAAGGTATAAATTACATTTATCCTAGTTATTTTCATAAATGACGAGGGACTGGGGACAAAGGAAGGAAAGAAGGGACTCTGTATGTACTAGTCTTAATATTGGCATATATATGTGTAAATGCGGATTGAGACGACAACGGTATTTGCAGTACAAACAAAGTAGCCACTACTCTCAAAATATTTGAACTGATGGCATTGAATGGAAGAATTTAATAAATTCATTGATATTATCTAGCTATCTTCATCTTCACTGGGACTCTTCCCTACAAAAATAAGACTAGACCTCGTCCATTCGCTGCTTGAATCCCCCCATCTCCTCGGTCCCTATCCTCACGGTCACGATCCAAGTCTCGATTCCATACTTCCAAATCTTCCAACTCCACAAAAGAGTCGGAATCTGAGTCGTCATCCTCCATGTCGTGGAGCTCATCATTGTTATCCTCAACATCAGTTTCGTTGCCGTCAACTTCATCGTAAAACTCTATCCCGTCACGAGTACCTCGATAAACCAATTGATTGGCTTGATCCCCACGAGGTTGACGAATATTTCGATTGTTGTAAATTAGATTATTGGCACCATTATTATTCGCGGCCCCCGCTGGATGGCGACGACGCTGATTATTGAGATCATCAAACTCACCCTCGCTGTCACTTGTATTCTGGTTGTGATCGGGATGGCGATCTAAGTGGGCTCGATTTTGTTGTCGTGGGGGTGGGGGAATGGGAACTTCTTGCTGTAGTAATTCTTCAGGGTTATCTTCTTCTGTGATGTCTTCCTTATAAAGAATTTCGTGACACTGTAAACAAGCACATTGTTATAGTTCATTAGTATATCACCATTTTAATTATTCTCTGGGTTCACATTTTTCATGACAATTTTTAAGCAAGACCGGAATGGATAATCAATCAGATCTGACGGTAGCTTACCATTGGGCAAGTGTTCTGTACGTATAACCACTTGCGAAGACACACAGCGTGGAAAAGATGGCCTATTATAATAAACATGAGATTGGTACTTTAATATTAGTGATAGCACATCGCATCGACAAGTATGGCAAGTAAGATTCTGCTCGTTGCATGCAAGTAAAATGAGAAACAAAGAAGGATGTACATATTTACCACAATTGGTCACTTTTGCCGACTCGAATCCTTCATAGCATATGGAACAGACGTCGTCATTACGAACTTTGAGTTGATCCTCCGTAGCATCTTTCAAGGACATGATTTTTTTGGAAGCTGTTTTTCTTTGACTATAAATTCTGAATCCCTTTTGAGCTTCGCACCATATATTAAAGTAAGCATGAATTGACATCCCAATAGCACGTATTGCACTGGTTGATTCAAAGAGGAAGATCCATACAGCGTTGAGAAATAGGAATATTCCGGTAATAAACTCGGCTGATTTTAGAAATACAAATAATTAGTAGCAACATACTTGATACACATAGGTATAAAAACAAAATTGAAAATTCCTTACCAATATTTGCAACGGTTTTCAAATAAAACACCATGTCTTCATGTGATATCTGGTCATACATTTTGTCGAAAAAATGCATCACGACACGAGGCAGAATTCGTCTAAAGAAGGATACAATTTTTTCTACGACGTCTGGGTATTGGACAAGTTGGGACAAGTAGACGACCATAGAGATTACAAGGGAAATGATGACTTTGATTTTAAACTCGATTGCCAGTGCTAACACTGCTAATGACCAGGTTGAAACTGAAGTCCATCGAAGCAATGAAACCGTTAAACAAAATGAAAGACACAAAAACACACAAGACAATGTTGCAGCCCTGGAAAAAGTAATAGTGACAACTCAAATTATACATACTCAATTTAAACTTCCAATCTTACCGAATTTGAACGGCCTGGAAGCTTCGAAATGCGTGTAGTAGCGGAGCAATCTAAATGTTAATCAAATAAATCGAATTATGTATGGGTCATAAATTAACGGGTGATATTTTTATTTGGACGATTACTAACCAATTGATGAAGAGCGTGAAATAAGGCTGAAACGTAATTTAATATATATATATATATTTCTGGTATGAAAATGGGCAGTTACTTACCAGTTCCAAGGAGTGCGACATTTTTTAAGAGTCTATCAAGTCGTTTTTCAGGATCTAGTGATGTCAATCCGGATTGCAGACTTAAAATGAAGAATAAGACGGTGGAAATAGATCCAAATCTATACATAGTGAATAAAATGACCAATTAAGTTAGTTTATAACAAATTAATAAAGTTTCATAGATATGCACTAAATTTTAGAATTGTATACCTACCTATTGAGGTCTACCTCATTATTGTTCCCAAAATAGAGCAGCCAAAGCAAGAAATCTCCAATTTGATGACAAACAGCTGCAACCTGCAGAAAAAAATATAATATAATACAAAGGATTATATTTTTTAAATTTATACATACTGTCACAGTCAATCCAACGATTCCCGTGAATGTCTCTGAAACGTCGTTATAAGATCATAAATAAATTCTAGGACACATACGAGAAATTTTATGGTACTTATTACGTATCCAGTTAAATGACTTACCCGTTCCATGAACCATTACATTTCGAATGATTAAACTCAATGGTTCATCACAGCAGCGGAAAAATGCATCGTAAGCAGCTCTGGTCATCCAGAAGAGACGAAAAAACGGTATTGATCCGCAATCTTCCAGATTCGACTTGAATCAAATGTGATAATCCATACTCATTTTGTACCCTCTTCGTTTCTCCCCAAGAAAGTATCAAAAAACTGTACAGCTTGGGTAGCGACTTGATCAGTGAGTAATGAAGTGAAATCACAAGTGGGACAAAAATCACAAGCGGTATATGTCCGAATCCAGTCACAAAAAAGAGGGAGAGCAGAACTGGGTCCAATAATGCATGCATCCGATTTTCGGGGGACATATGCATGCTTGACCACGATTTGCAGGCAAAAAAATACTGCCGCCGAGAACAGTCCGAAAAGTAAGGTTCACAGATAAGCATAATATATCACTAAGATTGGTGCTTAGTAGATAAGATGGGATCACGTATGACAGATATAGCGTTGTGAAGGACAAGAGGTAAGAGTAGAGCTTTATTAAATTATCAGTCGCCAGCATGAACATAATAACTGCCTGCAAAGAACACTGTAACATAAAACCAGTCATTATTATTAGTACATGACTCGTGGACCTAAAATTCTAAAGGTAGTGGTCAATGACACATTTTCTTTATATTTATTTATGCTTACGGACAACTGAGCCGAGAATTTGTCCTGCAAACATGAAATCGTCAGCAATCCCCTCCGTAAATTTTGACAAGTCCTCCATCCGACTGATGACATTTGTCCCGACTCAGTCCCTGTTGAAACATCAGGATCAACAGACGTCACGTTTCGGACGAGCTCTAGCCCCCATAACCACGACTCTTTCACAAACTCTGAAGTAGAAGCGAGAGGGGATTCACCAGAAAATCCTGATGAAAAGGGTCCTGTTGGGTCCTTTGAGTTCAATATCACCTGTGTCCGTGGTCACGGTTTTATGAGATTCTGTGACCCCACCATATTGGAATGGACGTCCACCAAACCCAAAACTGGTACGGAAGATTTCGTCAACTAGTAAAAGTGGAGGCACTCGAAGAAACGATTCACATGCCAGGAAGAGCTTATTTCGAATGGACATTTTGCACATTAGCACAAAACATTAGCACTTTTAAAATTGGCTAAAGTTATCTTTCCTCAAGTATCCTCAATCTTCATAACGATTGATAAGAGAACACCAACAACCTCCTGGGACCCTGCAATTCGACAATTCAAAAATCATTAGTTATTATGAAAATTCATGTACAAATTAAAAAACAAATTATAATAAATATTACTATTATCATGTACCCCTCCTACTCCCCCCATTCACTTTATAGTCACTTCATTTGAAACATTTATGCAGTCAGAGTTTATCAACAATGAGTTAGGGTCCAAGTTTTGAAAGATGGAAATTAAATTATTGTTACACATATGTAACAATGGACTTCAATGGAGACAACCGTCTCTAAGAAACTAACAATCAGTTGTACATTATACCTGTGCAGTTGTGCACATGTTATTTTTAAGACAAGCAGCATGTAAGAAATTCTGGCCGACATAATTATATTTTAAGACAAAATGGGTCCCACACGAATCCATACTCAACAACGCGTCCTAAATACAATATTATTTTGATATGATACAACAAGTAGTAAGTATTAGTATTGAAGGGTATACAACAATGTGAAGTGAAGAGTGGAAGGTCAACTGGCCAAGAACACGTTCGACCGTACTCTTGCATACGCATTTACGTTGGTTTGCCTGTAATAATGAATTCTACTAAATAGTGAACCTTTGTTAATGTCAAATAATGCTTAGATGCCTTATTGCTAGTGCATGGATTGTGCCTCACATTGACTTTTTGAGATCTATGTTATCCCAATAAAAGCATTACGAAATGACACATGGTCAAGTTCACCCAATTTCGATAGAGAGAGATACATGGTGCATCATATTTGCACTCAATTCATTCTTAATATATAAGAAGCAAGACAAGAGGAAAACAAGTTTGGGTTAAAAATCGACTCCCGTACTGCATGCATG
>NW_019091284.1:0-32353 GCF_002217175.1 Folsomia candida | reverse complement strand
GAGATCGACCAATGTGTCATTTTAGAGATTTAGCTTGAACGTATTTTATCGATAATTTCCAGAAAAGTTTTAATTTAGTTCGGATTGATGTTATGTAATCGAGGTATTTGATGTGTTTGTCGTTCTGGAGCAGGTAAGGCAAACTAGATTTCGCTCGTAGTAGCAATCCAAGTCTCCATTGACTGAAATTACTTGGAAAAAGCTCACGTGTAAACTGCCCGATGAGATCGACCAATGTGTCATTTTAGAGATTTAGCTTGAACGTATTTTATCGATAATTTCCAGAAAAGTTTTAATTTAGTTCGGATTGATGTTATGTAATCGAGGTATTTGATGTGTTTGTCGTTCTGGAGCAGGTAAGGCAAACTAGATTTCGCTCGTAGTAGCAATCCAAGTCTCCATTGACTGAAATTACTTGGAAAAAGCTCACGTGTAAACTGCCCGATGAGATCGACCAATGTGTCATTTTAGAGATTTAGCTTGAACGTATTTTATCGATAATTTCCAGAAAAGTTTTAATTTAGTTCGGATTGATGTTATGTAATCGAGGTATTTGATTGTTTGTCGTTCTGGGCAGGTAAGGCAAACTAGATTTCGCTCGTAGTAGCAATCCAAGTCTCCATTGACTGAAATTACTTGGAAAAAGCTCACGTGTAAACTGCCCGATGAGATCGACCAATGTGTCATTTTAGAGATTTAGCTTGAACGTATTTTATCGATAATTTCCAGAAAAGTTTTAATTTAGTTCGGATTGATGTTATGTAATCGAGGTATTTGATGTGTTTGTCGTTCTGGGCAGGTAAGGCAAACTAGATTTCGCTCGTAGTAGCAATCCAAGTCTCCATTGACTGAAATTACTTGGAAAAAGCTCACGTGTAAACTGCCCGATGAGATCGACCAATGTGTCATTTTAGAGATTAGCTTGAACGTATTTTATCGATAATTTCCAGAAAAGTTTTAATTTAGTTCGGATTGATGTTATGTAATCGAGGTATTTGATGTGTTTGTCGTTCTGGAGCAGGTAAGGCAAACTAGATTTCGCTCGTAGTAGCAATCCAAGTCTCCATTGACTGAAATTACTTGGAAAAAGCTCACGTGTAAACTGCCCGATGAGATCGACCAATGTGTCATTTTAGAGATTTAGCTTGAACGTATTTTATCGATAATTTCCAGAAAAGTTTTAATTTAGTTCGGATTGATGTTATGTAAGAGGTATTTTGATGTTTGTCGTTCTGGAGCAGGTAAGGCAAACTAGATTTCGCTCGTAGTAGCAATCCAAGTCTCCATTGACTGAAATTACTTGGAAAAAGCTCACGTGTAAACTGCCCGATGAGATCGAAAAATGTGTCATTTTAGAGATTGAGCTTGAACGTATTTTATCGATAATTTCCAGAAAAGTTTTAATTTAGTTCGGATTGATGTTATGTAATCGAGGTATTTGATGTGTTTGTCGTTCTGGAGCAGGTAAGGCAAACTAGATTTCGCTCGTAGTAGCAATCCAAGTCTCCATTGACTGAAATTACTTGGAAAAAGCTCACGTGTAAACTGCCCGATGAGATCGACCAATGTGTCATTTTAGAGATTTAGCTTGAACGTATTTTATCGATAATTTCCAGAAAAGTTTTAATTTAGTTCGGATTGATGTTATGTAATCGAGGTATTTGATTGTTTGTCGTTCTGGGGCAGGTAAGGCAAACTAGATTTCGCTCGTAGTAGCAATCCAAGTCTCCATTGACTGAAATTACTTGGAAAAAGCTCACGTGTAAACTGCCCGATGAGATCGACCAATGTGTCATTTTAGAGATTTAGCTTGAACGTATTTTATCGATAATTTCCAGAAAAGTTTTAATTTAGTTCGGATTGATGTTATGTAATCGAGGTATTTGATGTGTTTGTCGTTCTGGAGCAGGTAAGGCAAACTAGATTTCGCTCGTAGTAGCAATCCAAGTCTCCATTGACTGAAATTACTTGGAAAAAGCTCACGTGTAAACTGCCCGATGAGATCGACCAATGTGTCATTTTAGAGATTTAGCTTGAACGTATTTTATCGATAATTTCCAGAAAAGTTTTAATTTAGTTCGGATTGATGTTATGTAATCGAGGTATTTGATGTGTTTGTCGTTCTGGAGCAGGTAAGGCAAACTAGATTTCGCTCGTAGTAGCAATCCAAGTCTCCATTGACTGAAATTACTTGGAAAAAGCTCACGTGTAAACTGCCCGATGAGATCGACCAATGTGTCATTTTAGAGATTTAGCTTGAACGTATTTTATCGATAATTTCCAGAAAAGTTTTAATTTAGTTCGGATTGATGTTATGTAATCGAGGTATTTGATGTGTTTGTCGTTCTGGAGCAGGTAAGGCAAACTAGATTTCGCTCGTAGTAGCAATCCAAGTCTCCATTGACTGAAATTACTTGGAAAAAGCTCACGTGTAAACTGCCCGATGAGATCGACCAATGTGTCATTTTAGAGATTTAGCTTGAACGTATTTTATCGATAATTTCCAGAAAAGTTTTAATTTAGTTCGGATTGATGTTATGTAATCGAGGTATTTGATGTGTTTGTCGTTCTGGAGCAGGTAAGGCAAACTAGATTTCGCTCGTAGTAGCAATCCAAGTCTCCATTGACTGAAATTACTTGGAAAAAGCTCACGTGTAAACTGCCCGATGAGATCGACCAATGTGTCATTTTAGAGATTTAGCTTGAACGTATTTTATCGATAATTTCCAGAAAAGTTTTAATTTAGTTCGGATTGATGTTATGTAATCGAGGTATTTGATGTGTTTGTCGTTCTGGAGCAGGTAAGGCAAACTAGATTTCGCTCGTAGTAGCAATCCAAGTCTCCATTGACTGAAATTACTTGGAAAAAGCTCACGTGTAAACTGCCCGATGAGATCGACCAATGTGTCATTTTAGAGATTTAGCTTGAACGTATTTTATCGATAATTTCCAGAAAAGTTTTAATTTAGTTCGGATTGATGTTATGTAATCGAGGTATTTGATGTGTTTGTCGTTCTGGAGCAGGTAAGGCAAACTAGATTTCGCTCGTAGTAGCAATCCAAGTCTCCATTGACTGAAATTACTTGGAAAAAGCTCACGTGTAAACTGCCCGATGAGATCGACCAATGTGTCATTTTAGAGATTTAGCTTGAACGTATTTTATCGATAATTTCCAGAAAAGTTTTAATTTAGTTCGGATTGATGTTATGTAATCGAGGTATTTGATGTGTTTGTCGTTCTGGAGCAGGTAAGGCAAACTAGATTTCGCTCGTAGTAGCAATCCAAGTCTCCATTGACTGAAATTACTTGGAAAAAGCTCACGTGTAAACTGCCCGATGAGATCGACCAATGTGTCATTTTAGAGATTTAGCTTGAACGTATTTTATCGATAATTTCCAGAAAAGTTTTAATTTAGTTCGGATTGATGTTATGTAATCGAGGTATTTGATGTGTTTGTCGTTCTGGAGCAGGTAAGGCAAACTAGATTTCGCTCGTAGTAGCAATCCAAGTCTCCATTGACTGAAATTACTTGGAAAAAGCTCACGTGTAAACTGCCCGATGAGATCGACCAATGTGTCATTTTAGAGATTTAGCTTGAACGTATTTTATCGATAATTTCCAGAAAAGTTTTAATTTAGTTCGGATTGATGTTATGTAATCGAGGTATTTGATGTGTTTGTCGTTCTGGAGCAGGTAAGGCAAACTAGATTTCGCTCGTAGTAGCAATCCAAGTCTCCATTGACTGAAATTACTTGGAAAAAGCTCACGTGTAAACTGCCCGATGAGATCGACCAATGTGTCATTTTAGAGATTTAGCTTGAACGTATTTTATCGATAATTTCCAGAAAAGTTTTAATTTAGTTCGGATTGATGTTATGTAATCGAGGTATTTGATGTGTTTGTCGTTCTGGAGCAGGTAAGGCAAACTAGATTTCGCTCGTAGTAGCAATCCAAGTCTCCATTGACTGAAATTACTTGGAAAAAGCTCACGTGTAAACTGCCCGATGAGATCGACCAATGTGTCATTTTAGAGATTTAGCTTGAACGTATTTTATCGATAATTCCAGAAAAGTTTTAATTTAGTTCGGATTGATGTTATGTAATCGAGGTATTTGATGTGTTTGTCGTTCTGGAGCAGGTAAGGCAAACTAGATTTCGCTCGTAGTAGCAATCCAAGTCTCCATTGACTGAAATTACTTGGAAAAAGCTCACGTGTAAACTGCCCGATGAGATCGACCAATGTGTCATTTTAGAGATTTAGCTTGAACGTATTTTATCGATAATTTCCAGAAAAGTTTTAATTTAGTTCGGATTGATGTTATGTAATCGAGGTATTTGATGTGTTTGTCGTTCTGGAGCAGGTAAGGCAAACTAGATTTCGCTCGTAGTAGCAATCCAAGTCTCCATTGACTGAAATTACTTGGAAAAAGCTCACGTGTAAACTGCCCGATGAGATCGACCAATGTGTCATTTTAGAGATTTAGCTTGAACGTATTTTATCGATAATTTCCAGAAAAGTTTTAATTTAGTTCGGATTGATGTTATGTAATCGAGGTATTTGATGTGTTTGTCGTTCTGGAGCAGGTAAGGCAAACTAGATTTCGCTCGTAGTAGCAATCCAAGTCTCCATTGACTGAAATTACTTGGAAAAAGCTCACGTGTAAACTGCCCGATGAGATCGACCAATGTGTCATTTTAGAGATTTAGCTTGAACGTATTTTATCGATAATTTCCAGAAAAGTTTTAATTTAGTTCGGATTGATGTTATGTAATCGAGGTATTTGATGTGTTTGTCGTTCTGGAGCAGGTAAGGCAAACTAGATTTCGCTCGTAGTAGCAATCCAAGTCTCCATTGACTGAAATTACTTGGAAAAAGCTCACGTGTAAACTGCCCGATGAGATCGACCAATGTGTCATTTTAGAGATTTAGCTTGAACGTATTTTATCGATAATTTCCAGAAAAGTTTTAATTTAGTTCGGATTGATGTTATGTAATCGAGGTATTTGATGTGTTTGTCGTTCTGGAGCAGGTAAGGCAAACTAGATTTCGCTCGTAGTAGCAATCCAAGTCTCCATTGACTGAAATTACTTGGAAAAAGCTCACGTGTAAACTGCCCGATGAGATCGACCAATGTGTCATTTTAGAGATTTAGCTTGAACGTATTTTATCGATAATTTCCAGAAAAGTTTTAATTTAGTTCGGATTGATGTTATGTAATCGAGGTATTTGATGTGTTTGTCGTTCTGGAGCAGGTAAGGCAAACTAGATTTCGCTCGTAGTAGCAATCCAAGTCTCCATTGACTGAAATTACTTGGAAAAAGCTCACGTGTAAACTGCCCGATGAGATCGACCAATGTGTCATTTTAGAGATTTAGCTTGAACGTATTTTATCGATAATTTCCAGAAAAGTTTTAATTTAGTTCGGATTGATGTTATGTAATCGAGGTATTTGATGTGTTTGTCGTTCTGGAGCAGGTAAGGCAAACTAGATTTCGCTCGTAGTAGCAATCCAAGTCTCCATTGACTGAAATTACTTGGAAAAAGCTCACGTGTAAACTGCCCGATGAGATCGACCAATGTGTCATTTTAGAGATTTAGCTTGAACGTATTTTATCGATAATTTCCAGAAAAGTTTTAATTTAGTTCGGATTGATGTTATGTAATCGAGGTATTTGATGTGTTTGTCGTTCTGGAGCAGGTAAGGCAACTAGATTTCGCTCGTAGTAGCAATCCAAGTCTCCATTGACTGAAATTACTTGGAAAAAGCTCACGTGTAAACTGCCCGATGAGATCGACCAATGTGTCATTTTAGAGATTTAGCTTGAACGTATTTTATCGATAATTTCCAGAAAAGTTTTAATTTAGTTCGGATTGATGTTATGTAATCGAGGTATTTGATGTGTTTGTCGTTCTGGAGCAGGTAAGGCAAACTAGATTTCGCTCGTAGTAGCAATCCAAGTCTCCATTGACTGAAATTACTTGGAAAAAGCTCACGTGTAAACTGCCCGATGAGATCGACCAATGTGTCATTTTAGAGATTTAGCTTGAACGTATTTTATCGATAATTTCCAGAAAAGTTTTAATTTAGTTCGGATTGATGTTATGTAATCGAGGTATTTGATGTGTTTGTCGTTCTGGAGCAGGTAAGGCAAACTAGATTTCGCTCGTAGTAGCAATCCAAGTCTCCATTGACTGAAATTACTTGGAAAAAGCTCACGTGTAAACTGCCCGATGAGATCGACCAATGTGTCATTTTAGAGATTTAGCTTGAACGTATTTTATCGATAATTTCCAGAAAAGTTTTAATTTAGTTCGGATTGATGTTATGTAATCGAGGTATTTGATGTGTTTGTCGTTCTGGAGCAGGTAAGGCAAACTAGATTTCGCTCGTAGTAGCAATCCAAGTCTCCATTGACTGAAATTACTTGGAAAAAGCTCACGTGTAAACTGCCCGATGAGATCGACCAATGTGTCATTTTAGAGATTTAGCTTGAACGTATTTTATCGATAATTTCCAGAAAAGTTTTAATTTAGTTCGGATTGATGTTATGTAATCGAGGTATTTGATGTGTTTGTCGTTCTGGAGCAGGTAAGGCAAACTAGATTTCGCTCGTAGTAGCAATCCAAGTCTCCATTGACTGAAATTACTTGGAAAAAGCTCACGTGTAAACTGCCCGATGAGATCGACCAATGTGTCATTTTAGAGATTTAGCTTGAACGTATTTTATCGATAATTTCCAGAAAAGTTTTAATTTAGTTCGGATTGATGTTATGTAATCGAGGTATTTGATGTGTTTGTCGTTCTGGAGCAGGTAAGGCAAACTAGATTTCGCTCGTAGTAGCAATCCAAGTCTCCATTGACTGAAATTACTTGGAAAAAGCTCACGTGTAAACTGCCCGATGAGATCGACCAATGTGTCATTTTAGAGATTTAGCTTGAACGTATTTTATCGATAATTTCCAGAAAAGTTTTAATTTAGTTCGGATTGATGTTATGTAATCGAGGTATTTGATGTGTTTGTCGTTCTGGAGCAGGTAAGGCAAACTAGATTTCGCTCGTAGTAGCAATCCAAGTCTCCATTGACTGAAATTACTTGGAAAAAGCTCACGTGTAAACTGCCCGATGAGATCGACCAATGTGTCATTTTAGAGATTTAGCTTGAACGTATTTTATCGATAATTTCCAGAAAAGTTTTAATTTAGTTCGGATTGATGTTATGTAATCGAGGTATTTGATGTGTTTGTCGTTCTGGAGCAGGTAAGGCAAACTAGATTTCGCTCGTAGTAGCAATCCAAGTCTCCATTGACTGAAATTACTTGGAAAAAGCTCACGTGTAAACTGCCCGATGAGATCGACCAATGTGTCATTTTAGAGATTTAGCTTGAACGTATTTTATCGATAATTTCCAGAAAAGTTTTAATTTAGTTCGGATTGATGTTATGTAATCGAGGTATTTGATGTGTTTGTCGTTCTGGAGCAGGTAAGGCAAACTAGATTTCGCTCGTAGTAGCAATCCAAGTCTCCATTGACTGAAATTACTTGGAAAAAGCTCACGTGTAAACTGCCCGATGAGATCGACCAATGTGTCATTTTAGAGATTTAGCTTGAACGTATTTTATCGATAATTTCCAGAAAAGTTTTAATTTAGTTCGGATTGATGTTATGTAATCGAGGTATTTGATGTGTTTGTCGTTCTGGAGCAGGTAAGGCAAACTAGATTCGCTCGTAGTAGCAATCCAAGTCTCCATTGACTGAAATTACTTGGAAAAAGCTCACGTGTAAACTGCCCGATGAGATCGACCAATGTGTCATTTTAGAGATTTAGCTTGAACGTATTTTATCGATAATTTCCAGAAAATTTTAATTTAGTTCGGATGATGTTATGTATCAGTTTTGATTTTTGTTCTGGAGCAGGTAAGGCAAACAGATTTCGCTCGTAGTACAATCAAGTCTCCATTGACTGAAATTACTTGAAAAGCTCACGTGTAAATGCCGATGAGATCGACCAATGTGTCATTTTAGAGATTTAGCTTGAACGTATTTTATCGATAATTTCAGAAAAGTTTAATTTAGTTCGGATTGATGTTATGTAATCGAGGTATTTGATGTGTTTTGTCGTTCTGGAGGCAGGTAAGGCAAACTAGATTTCGCTCGTAGTAGCAATCCAAGTCTCCATTGACTGAAATTACTTGGAAAAAGCTCACGTGTAAACTGCCCGATGAGATCGACCAATGTGTCATTTTAGAGATTTAGCTTGAACGTATTTTATCGATAATTTCCAGAAAAGTTTTAATTTAGTTCGGATTGATGTTATGTAATCGAGGTATTTGATGTGTTTGTCGTTCTGGAGCAGGTAAGGCAAACTAGATTTCGCTCGTAGTAGCAATCCAAGTCTCCATTGACTGAATTACTTGGAAAAAGCTCACGTGTAAACTGCCCGATGAGATCGACCCAATGTGTCATTTTAGAGATTTAGCTTGAACGTATTTTATCGATAATTTCCAGAAAAGTTTTAATTTAGTTCGGATTGATGTTATGTAATCGAGGTATTTGATGTGTTTGTCGTTCTGGAGCAGGTAAGGCAACTAGATTTCGCTCGTAGTAGCAATCCAAGTCTCCATTGACTGAAATTACTTGGAAAAAGCTCACGTGTAAACTGCCCCGATGAGATCGACCAATGTGTCATTTTAGAGATTTAGCTTGAACGTTTTTATCGATAATTTCCAGAAAAGTTTTAATTTAGTTCGGATTGATGTTATGTAATCGAGGTATTTGATGTGTTTGTCGTTCTGGAGCAGGTAAGGCAAACTAGATTTCGCTCGTAGTAGCAATCCAAGTCTCCATTGACTGAAATTACTTGGAAAAGCTCACGTGTAAACTGCCCGATGAGATCGACCAATGTGTCATTTTAGAGATTTAGCTTGAACGTATTTTATCGATAATTTCCAGAAAAGTTTTAATTTAGTTCGGATTGATGTTATGTAATCGAGGTATTTGATGTGTTTGTCGTTCTGGAGCAGGTAAGGCAAACTAGATTTCGCTCGTAGTAGCAATCCAAGTCTCCATTGACTGAAATTACTTGGAAAAAGCTCACGTGTAAACTGCCCATGAGATCGACCAATGTGTCATTTTAGAGATTTAGCTTGAACGTATTTTATCGATAATTTCCAGAAAAGTTTTAATTTAGTTCGGATTGATGTTATGTAATCGAGGTATTTGATGTGTTTGTCGTTCTGGAGCAGGTAAGGCAAACTAGATTTCGCTCGTAGTAGCAATCCAAGTCTCCATTGACTGAAATTACTTGGAAAAAGCTCACGTGTAAACTGCCCGATGAGATCGACCAATGTGTCATTTTAGAGATTTAGCTTGAACGTATTTTATCGATAATTTCCAGAAAAGTTTTAATTTAGTTCGGATTGATGTTATGTAATCGAGGTATTTGATGTGTTTGTCGTTCTGGAGCAGGTAAGGCAAACTAGATTTCGCTCGTAGTAGCAATCCAAGTCTCCATTGACTGAAATTACTTGGAAAAAGCTCACGTGTAAACTGCCCGATGAGATCGACCAATGTGTCATTTTAGAGATTTAGCTTGAACGTATTTTATCGATAATTTCCAGAAAAGTTTTAATTTAGTTCGGATTGATGTTATGTAATCGAGGTATTTGATGTGTTTGTCGTTCTGGAGCAGGTAAGGCAAACTAGATTTCGCTCGTAGTAGCAATCCAAGTCTCCATTGACTGAAATTACTTGGAAAAGCTCACGTGTAAACTGCCCGATGAGATCGACCAATGTGTCATTTTAGAGATTTAGCTTGAACGTATTTTATCGATAATTTCCAGAAAAGTTTTAATTTAGTTCGGATTGATGTTATGTAATCGAGGTATTTGATGTGTTTGTCGTTCTGGAGCAGGTAAGGCAAACTAGATTTCGCTCGTAGTAGCAATCAAGTCTCCATTGACTGAATTACTTGGAAAAAGCTCACGTGTAACTGCCCGATGAGATCGACCAATGTGTCATTTTAGAGATTTAGCTTGGAACTTTTTATCGATAATTTCCAGAAAAGTTTTAATTTGTTTTGTTATTATGTATCGAGGTATTTGATGTGTTGTGTTCTGGGCAGGTAGGCACTAGATTTCGCTGAGTAGCAATCAATCTCCATTGACTGATTATTGGAAAAAGCTCACGTGTAAACTGCCCGATGAGATCGACCAATGTGTCATTTTAGAGATTTAGCTTGAACGTATTTTATCGATAATTTCCAGAAAAGTTTTAATTTAGTTCGGATTGATGTTATGTAATCGAGGTATTTGATGTGTTTGTCGTTCTGAGCAGGTAAGGCAAACTAGATTTCGCTCGTAGTAGCAATCCAAGTCTCCATTGACTGAAATTACTTGGAAAAAGCTCACGTGTAAACTGCCCGATGAGATCGACCAATGTGTCATTTTAGAGATTTAGCTTGAACGTATTTTATCGATAATTTCCAGAAAAGTTTTATTTAGTTCGGATTGATGTTATGTAATCGAGGTATTTGATGTGTTTGTCGTTCTGGAGCAGGTAAGGCAAACTAGATTTCGCTCGTAGTAGCAATCCAAGTCTCCATTGACTGAATTACTGGAAATTATGTAAACTGCATAATCTCAATGTCATTTGATTAGCTTACACGTGAGCTTTTTCCAAGTAATTTCAGTCAATGGAGACTTGGATTGCTACTCGAGCGAAATCTAGTTTGCCTTACCTGCTCCAGAACGACAAACACATCAAATACCTCGATTACATAACATCAATCCGAACTAAATTAAAACTTTTCTGGAATTATCGATAAAATACGTTCAAGCTAAATCTCTAAAATGACACATTGGTCGATCTCATCGGGCAGTTTACACGTGAGCTTTTTCCAAGTAATTTCAGTCAATGGAGACTTGGATTGCTACTACGAGCGAAATCTAGTTTGCCTTACCTGCTCCAGAACGACAACACATCAAATACCTCGATTACATAACATCAATCCGAACTAAATTAAAACTTTTCTGGAAATTATCGATAAAATACGTTCAAGCTAAATCTCTAAAATGACACATTGGTCGATCTCATCGGGCAGTTTACACGTGAGCTTTTTCCAAGTAATTTCAGTCAATGGAGACTTGGATTGCTACTACGAGCGAAATCTAGTTTGCCTTACCTGCTCCAGAACGACAAACACATCAAATACCTCGATTACATAACATCAATCCGAACTAAATTAAAACTTTTCTGGAAATTATCGATAAAATACGTTCAAGCTAAATCTCTAAAATGACACATTGGTCGATCTCATCGGGCAGTTTACACGTGAGCTTTTTCCAAGTAATTTCAGTCAATGGAGACTTGGATTGCTACTACGAGCGAAATCTAGTTTGCCTTACCTGCTCCAGAACGACAAACACATCAAATACCTCGATTACATAACATCAATCCGAACTAAATTAAAACTTTTCTGGAAATTATCGATAAAATACGTTCAAGCTAAATCTCTAAAATGACACATTGGTCGATCTCATCGGGCAGTTTACACGTGAGCTTTTTCCAAGTAATTTCAGTCAATGGAGACTTGGATTGCTACTACGAGCGAAATCTAGTTTGCCTTACCTGCTCCAGAACGACAAACACATCAAATACCTCGATTACATAACATCAATCCGAACTAAATTAAAACTTTTCTGGAAATTATCGATAAAATACGTTCAAGCTAAATCTCTAAAATGACACATTGGTCGATCTCATCGGGCAGTTTACACGTGAGCTTTTTCCAAGTAATTTCAGTCAATGGAGACTTGGATTGCTACTACGAGCGAAATCTAGTTTGCCTTACCTGCTCCAGAACGACAAACACATCAAATACCTCGATTACATAACATCAATCCGAACTAAATTAAAACTTTTCTGGAAATTATCGATAAAATACGTTCAAGCTAAATCTCTAAAATGACACATTGGTCGATCTCATCGGGCAGTTTACACGTGAGCTTTTTCCAAGTAATTTCAGTCAATGGAGACTTGGATTGCTACTACGAGCGAAATCTAGTTTGCCTTACCTGCTCCAGAACGACAAACACATCAAATACCTCGATTACATAACATCAATCCGAACTAAATTAAAACTTTTCTGGAAATTATCGATAAAATACGTTCAAGCTAAATCTCTAAAATGACACATTGGTCGATCTCATCGGGCAGTTTACACGTGAGCTTTTTCCAAGTAATTTCAGTCAATGGAGACTTGGATTGCTACTACGAGCGAAATCTAGTTTGCCTTACCTGCTCCAGAACGACAAACACATCAAATACCTCGATTACATAACATCAATCCGAACTAAATTAAAACTTTTCTGGAAATTATCGATAAAATACGTTCAAGCTAAATCTCTAAAATGACACATTGGTCGATCTCATCGGGCAGTTTACACGTGAGCTTTTTCCAAGTAATTTCAGTCAATGGAGACTTGGATTGCTACTACGAGCGAAATCTAGTTTGCCTTACCTGCTCCAGAACGACAAACACATCAAATACCTCGATTACATAACATCAATCCGAACTAAATTAAAACTTTTCTGGAAATTATCGATAAAATACGTTCAAGCTAAATCTCTAAAATGACACATTGGTCGATCTCATCGGGCAGTTTACACGTGAGCTTTTTCCAAGTAATTTCAGTCAATGGAGACTTGGATTGCTACTACGAGCGAAATCTAGTTTGCCTTACCTGCTCCAGAACGACAAACACATCAAATACCTCGATTACATAACATCAATCCGAACTAAATTAAAACTTTTCTGGAAATTATCGATAAAATACGTTCAAGCTAAATCTCTAAAATGACACATTGGTCGATCTCATCGGGCAGTTTACACGTGAGCTTTTTCCAAGTAATTTCAGTCAATGGAGACTTGGATTGCTACTACGAGCGAAATCTAGTTTGCCTTACCTGCTCCAGAACGACAAACACATCAAATACCTCGATTACATAACATCAATCCGAACTAAATTAAAACTTTTCTGGAAATTATCGATAAAATACGTTCAAGCTAAATCTCTAAAATGACACATTGGTCGATCTCATCGGGCAGTTTACACGTGAGCTTTTTCCAAGTAATTTCAGTCAATGGAGACTTGGATTGCTACTACGAGCGAAATCTAGTTTGCCTTACCTGCTCCAGAACGACAAACACATCAAATACCTCGATTACATAACATCAATCCGAACTAAATTAAAACTTTTCTGGAAATTATCGATAAAATACGTTCAAGCTAAATCTCTAAAATGACACATTGGTCGATCTCATCGGGCAGTTTACACGTGAGCTTTTTCCAAGTAATTTCAGTCAATGGAGACTTGGATTGCTACTACGAGCGAAATCTAGTTTGCCTTACCTGCTCCAGAACGACAAACACATCAAATACCTCGATTACATAACATCAATCCGAACTAAATTAAAACTTTTCTGGAAATTATCGATAAAATACGTTCAAGCTAAATCTCTAAAATGACACATTGGTCGATCTCATCGGGCAGTTTACACGTGAGCTTTTTCCAAGTAATTTCAGTCAATGGAGACTTGGATTGCTACTACGAGCGAAATCTAGTTTGCCTTACCTGCTCCAGAACGACAAACACATCAAATACCTCGATTACATAACATCAATCCGAACTAAATTAAAACTTTTCTGGAAATTATCGATAAAATACGTTCAAGCTAAATCTCTAAAATGACACATTGGTCGATCTCATCGGGCAGTTTACACGTGAGCTTTTTCCAAGTAATTTCAGTCAATGGAGACTTGGATTGCTACTACGAGCGAAATCTAGTTTGCCTTACCTGCTCCAGAACGACAAACACATCAAATACCTCGATTACATAACATCAATCCGAACTAAATTAAAACTTTTCTGGAAATTATCGATAAAATACGTTCAAGCTAAATCTCTAAAATGACACATTGGTCGATCTCATCGGGCAGTTTACACGTGAGCTTTTTCCAAGTAATTTCAGTCAATGGAGACTTGGATTGCTACTACGAGCGAAATCTAGTTTGCCTTACCTGCTCCAGAACGACAAACACATCAAATACCTCGATTACATAACATCAATCCGAACTAAATTAAAACTTTTCTGGAAATTATCGATAAAATACGTTCAAGCTAAATCTCTAAAATGACACATTGGTCGATCTCATCGGGCAGTTTACACGTGAGCTTTTTCCAAGTAATTTCAGTCAATGGAGACTTGGATTGCTACTACGAGCGAAATCTAGTTTGCCTTACCTGCTCCAGAACGACAAACACATCAAATACCTCGATTACATAACATCAATCCGAACTAAATTAAAACTTTTCTGGAAATTATCGATAAAATACGTTCAAGCTAAATCTCTAAAATGACACATTGGTCGATCTCATCGGGCAGTTTACACGTGAGCTTTTTCCAAGTAATTTCAGTCAATGGAGACTTGGATTGCTACTACGAGCGAAATCTAGTTTGCCTTACCTGCTCCAGAACGACAAACACATCAAATACCTCGATTACATAACATCAATCCGAACTAAATTAAAACTTTTCTGGAAATTATCGATAAAATACGTTCAAGCTAAATCTCTAAAATGACACATTGGTCGATCTCATCGGGCAGTTTACACGTGAGCTTTTTCCAAGTAATTTCAGTCAATGGAGACTTGGATTGCTACTACGAGCGAAATCTAGTTTGCCTTACCTGCTCCAGAACGACAAACACATCAAATACCTCGATTACATAACATCAATCCGAACTAAATTAAAACTTTTCTGGAAATTATCGATAAAATACGTTCAAGCTAAATCTCTAAAATGACACATTGGTCGATCTCATCGGGCAGTTTACACGTGAGCTTTTTCCAAGTAATTTCAGTCAATGGAGACTTGGATTGCTACTACGAGCGAAATCTAGTTTGCCTTACCTGCTCCAGAACGACAAACACATCAAATACCTCGATTACATAACATCAATCCGAACTAAATTAAAACTTTTCTGGAAATTATCGATAAAATACGTTCAAGCTAAATCTCTAAAATGACACATTGGTCGATCTCATCGGGCAGTTTACACGTGAGCTTTTTCCAAGTAATTTCAGTCAATGGAGACTTGGATTGCTACTACGAGCGAAATCTAGTTTGCCTTACCTGCTCCAGAACGACAAACACATCAAATACCTCGATTACATAACATCAATCCGAACTAAATTAAAACTTTTCTGGAAATTATCGATAAAATACGTTCAAGCTAAATCTCTAAAATGACACATTGGTCGATCTCATCGGGCAGTTTACACGTGAGCTTTTTCCAAGTAATTTCAGTCAATGGAGACTTGGATTGCTACTACGAGCGAAATCTAGTTTGCCTTACCTGCTCCAGAACGACAAACACATCAAATACCTCGATTACATAACATCAATCCGAACTAAATTAAAACTTTTCTGGAAATTATCGATAAAATACGTTCAAGCTAAATCTCTAAAATGACACATTGGTCGATCTCATCGGGCAGTTTACACGTGAGCTTTTTCCAAGTAATTTCAGTCAATGGAGACTTGGATTGCTACTACGAGCGAAATCTAGTTTGCCTTACCTGCTCCAGAACGACAAACACATCAAATACCTCGATTACATAACATCAATCCGAACTAAATTAAAACTTTTCTGGAAATTATCGATAAAATACGTTCAAGCTAAATCTCTAAAATGACACATTGGTCGATCTCATCGGGCAGTTTACACGTGAGCTTTTTCCAAGTAATTTCAGTCAATGGAGACTTGGATTGCTACTACGAGCGAAATCTAGTTTGCCTTACCTGCTCCAGAACGACAAACACATCAAATACCTCGATTACATAACATCAATCCGAACTAAATTAAAACTTTTCTGGAAATTATCGATAAAATACGTTCAAGCTAAATCTCTAAAATGACACATTGGTCGATCTCATCGGGCAGTTTACACGTGAGCTTTTTCCAAGTAATTTCAGTCAATGGAGACTTGGATTGCTACTACGAGCGAAATCTAGTTTGCCTTACCTGCTCCAGAACGACAAACACATCAAATACCTCGATTACATAACATCAATCCGAACTAAATTAAAACTTTTCTGGAAATTATCGATAAAATACGTTCAAGCTAAATCTCTAAAATGACACATTGGTCGATCTCATCGGGCAGTTTACACGTGAGCTTTTTCCAAGTAATTTCAGTCAATGGAGACTTGGATTGCTACTACGAGCGAAATCTAGTTTGCCTTACCTGCTCCAGAACGACAAACACATCAAATACCTCGATTACATAACATCAATCCGAACTAAATTAAAACTTTTCTGGAAATTATCGATAAAATACGTTCAAGCTAAATCTCTAAAATGACACATTGGTCGATCTCATCGGGCAGTTTACACGTGAGCTTTTTCCAAGTAATTTCAGTCAATGGAGACTTGGATTGCTACTACGAGCGAAATCTAGTTTGCCTTACCTGCTCCAGAACGACAAACACATCAAATACCTCGATTACATAACATCAATCCGAACTAAATTAAAACTTTTCTGGAAATTATCGATAAAATACGTTCAAGCTAAATCTCTAAAATGACACATTGGTCGATCTCATCGGGCAGTTTACACGTGAGCTTTTTCCAAGTAATTTCAGTCAATGGAGACTTGGATTGCTACTACGAGCGAAATCTAGTTTGCCTTACCTGCTCCAGAACGACAAACACATCAAATACCTCGATTACATAACATCAATCCGAACTAAATTAAAACTTTTCTGGAAATTATCGATAAAATACGTTCAAGCTAAATCTCTAAAATGACACATTGGTCGATCTCATCGGGCAGTTTACACGTGAGCTTTTTCCAAGTAATTTCAGTCAATGGAGACTTGGATTGCTACTACGAGCGAAATCTAGTTTGCCTTACCTGCTCCAGAACGACAAACACATCAAATACCTCGATTACATAACATCAATCCGAACTAAATTAAAACTTTTCTGGAAATTATCGATAAAATACGTTCAAGCTAAATCTCTAAAATGACACATTGGTCGATCTCATCGGGCAGTTTACACGTGAGCTTTTTCCAAGTAATTTCAGTCAATGGAGACTTGGATTGCTACTACGAGCGAAATCTAGTTTGCCTTACCTGCTCCAGAACGACAAACACATCAAATACCTCGATTACATAACATCAATCCGAACTAAATTAAAACTTTTCTGGAAATTATCGATAAAATACGTTCAAGCTAAATCTCTAAAATGACACATTGGTCGATCTCATCGGGCAGTTTACACGTGAGCTTTTTCCAAGTAATTTCAGTCAATGGAGACTTGGATTGCTACTACGAGCGAAATCTAGTTTGCCTTACCTGCTCCAGAACGACAAACACATCAAATACCTCGATTACATAACATCAATCCGAACTAAATTAAAACTTTTCTGGAAATTATCGATAAAATACGTTCAAGCTAAATCTCTAAAATGACACATTGGTCGATCTCATCGGGCAGTTTACACGTGAGCTTTTTCCAAGTAATTTCAGTCAATGGAGACTTGGATTGCTACTACGAGCGAAATCTAGTTTGCCTTACCTGCTCCAGAACGACAAACACATCAAATACCTCGATTACATAACATCAATCCGAACTAAATTAAAACTTTTCTGGAAATTATCGATAAAATACGTTCAAGCTAAATCTCTAAAATGACACATTGGTCGATCTCATCGGGCAGTTTACACGTGAGCTTTTTCCAAGTAATTTCAGTCAATGGAGACTTGGATTGCTACTACGAGCGAAATCTAGTTTGCCTTACCTGCTCCAGAACGACAAACACATCAAATACCTCGATTACATAACATCAATCCGAACTAAATTAAAACTTTTCTGGAAATTATCGATAAAATACGTTCAAGCTAAATCTCTAAAATGACACATTGGTCGATCTCATCGGGCAGTTTACACGTGAGCTTTTTCCAAGTAATTTCAGTCAATGGAGACTTGGATTGCTACTACGAGCGAAATCTAGTTTGCCTTACCTGCTCCAGAACGACAAACACATCAAATACCTCGATTACATAACATCAATCCGAACTAAATTAAAACTTTTCTGGAAATTATCGATAAAATACGTTCAAGCTAAATCTCTAAAATGACACATTGGTCGATCTCATCGGGCAGTTTACACGTGAGCTTTTTCCAAGTAATTTCAGTCAATGGAGACTTGGATTGCTACTACGAGCGAAATCTAGTTTGCCTTACCTGCTCCAGAACGACAAACACATCAAATACCTCGATTACATAACATCAATCCGAACTAAATTAAAACTTTTCTGGAAATTATCGATAAAATACGTTCAAGCTAAATCTCTAAAATGACACATTGGTCGATCTCATCGGGCAGTTTACACGTGAGCTTTTTCCAAGTAATTTCAGTCAATGGAGACTTGGATTGCTACTACGAGCGAAATCTAGTTTGCCTTACCTGCTCCAGAACGACAAACACATCAAATACCTCGATTACATAACATCAATCCGAACTAAATTAAAACTTTTCTGGAAATTATCGATAAAATACGTTCAAGCTAAATCTCTAAAATGACACATTGGTCGATCTCATCGGGCAGTTTACACGTGAGCTTTTTCCAAGTAATTTCAGTCAATGGAGACTTGGATTGCTACTACGAGCGAAATCTAGTTTGCCTTACCTGCTCCAGAACGACAAACACATCAAATACCTCGATTACATAACATCAATCCGAACTAAATTAAAACTTTTCTGGAAATTATCGATAAAATACGTTCAAGCTAAATCTCTAAAATGACACATTGGTCGATCTCATCGGGCAGTTTACACGTGAGCTTTTTCCAAGTAATTTCAGTCAATGGAGACTTGGATTGCTACTACGAGCGAAATCTAGTTTGCCTTACCTGCTCCAGAACGACAAACACATCAAATACCTCGATTACATAACATCAATCCGAACTAAATTAAAACTTTTCTGGAAATTATCGATAAAATACGTTCAAGCTAAATCTCTAAAATGACACATTGGTCGATCTCATCGGGCAGTTTACACGTGAGCTTTTTCCAAGTAATTTCAGTCAATGGAGACTTGGATTGCTACTACGAGCGAAATCTAGTTTGCCTTACCTGCTCCAGAACGACAAACACATCAAATACCTCGATTACATAACATCAATCCGAACTAAATTAAAACTTTTCTGGAAATTATCGATAAAATACGTTCAAGCTAAATCTCTAAAATGACACATTGGTCGATCTCATCGGGCAGTTTACACGTGAGCTTTTTCCAAGTAATTTCAGTCAATGGAGACTTGGATTGCTACTACGAGCGAAATCTAGTTTGCCTTACCTGCTCCAGAACGACAAACACATCAAATACCTCGATTACATAACATCAATCCGAACTAAATTAAAACTTTTCTGGAAATTATCGATAAAATACGTTCAAGCTAAATCTCTAAAATGACACATTGGTCGATCTCATCGGGCAGTTTACACGTGAGCTTTTTCCAAGTAATTTCAGTCAATGGAGACTTGGATTGCTACTACGAGCGAAATCTAGTTTGCCTTACCTGCTCCAGAACGACAAACACATCAAATACCTCGATTACATAACATCAATCCGAACTAAATTAAAACTTTTCTGGAAATTATCGATAAAATACGTTCAAGCTAAATCTCTAAAATGACACATTGGTCGATCTCATCGGGCAGTTTACACGTGAGCTTTTTCCAAGTAATTTCAGTCAATGGAGACTTGGATTGCTACTACGAGCGAAATCTAGTTTGCCTTACCTGCTCCAGAACGACAAACACATCAAATACCTCGATTACATAACATCAATCCGAACTAAATTAAAACTTTTCTGGAAATTATCGATAAAATACGTTCAAGCTAAATCTCTAAAATGACACATTGGTCGATCTCATCGGGCAGTTTACACGTGAGCTTTTTCCAAGTAATTTCAGTCAATGGAGACTTGGATTGCTACTACGAGCGAAATCTAGTTTGCCTTACCTGCTCCAGAACGACAAACACATCAAATACCTCGATTACATAACATCAATCCGAACTAAATTAAAACTTTTCTGGAAATTATCGATAAAATACGTTCAAGCTAAATCTCTAAAATGACACATTGGTCGATCTCATCGGGCAGTTTACACGTGAGCTTTTTCCAAGTAATTTCAGTCAATGGAGACTTGGATTGCTACTACGAGCGAAATCTAGTTTGCCTTACCTGCTCCAGAACGACAAACACATCAAATACCTCGATTACATAACATCAATCCGAACTAAATTAAAACTTTTCTGGAAATTATCGATAAAATACGTTCAAGCTAAATCTCTAAAATGACACATTGGTCGATCTCATCGGGCAGTTTACACGTGAGCTTTTTCCAAGTAATTTCAGTCAATGGAGACTTGGATTGCTACTACGAGCGAAATCTAGTTTGCCTTACCTGCTCCAGAACGACAAACACATCAAATACCTCGATTACATAACATCAATCCGAACTAAATTAAAACTTTTCTGGAAATTATCGATAAAATACGTTCAAGCTAAATCTCTAAAATGACACATTGGTCGATCTCATCGGGCAGTTTACACGTGAGCTTTTTCCAAGTAATTTCAGTCAATGGAGACTTGGATTGCTACTACGAGCGAAATCTAGTTTGCCTTACCTGCTCCAGAACGACAAACACATCAAATACCTCGATTACATAACATCAATCCGAACTAAATTAAAACTTTTCTGGAAATTATCGATAAAATACGTTCAAGCTAAATCTCTAAAATGACACATTGGTCGATCTCATCGGGCAGTTTACACGTGAGCTTTTTCCAAGTAATTTCAGTCAATGGAGACTTGGATTGCTACTACGAGCGAAATCTAGTTTGCCTTACCTGCTCCAGAACGACAAACACATCAAATACCTCGATTACATAACATCAATCCGAACTAAATTAAAACTTTTCTGGAAATTATCGATAAAATACGTTCAAGCTAAATCTCTAAAATGACACATTGGTCGATCTCATCGGGCAGTTTACACGTGAGCTTTTTCCAAGTAATTTCAGTCAATGGAGACTTGGATTGCTACTACGAGCGAAATCTAGTTTGCCTTACCTGCTCCAGAACGACAAACACATCAAATACCTCGATTACATAACATCAATCCGAACTAAATTAAAACTTTTCTGGAAATTATCGATAAAATACGTTCAAGCTAAATCTCTAAAATGACACATTGGTCGATCTCATCGGGCAGTTTACACGTGAGCTTTTTCCAAGTAATTTCAGTCAATGGAGACTTGGATTGCTACTACGAGCGAAATCTAGTTTGCCTTACCTGCTCCAGAACGACAAACACATCAAATACCTCGATTACATAACATCAATCCGAACTAAATTAAAACTTTTCTGGAAATTATCGATAAAATACGTTCAAGCTAAATCTCTAAAATGACACATTGGTCGATCTCATCGGGCAGTTTACACGTGAGCTTTTTCCAAGTAATTTCAGTCAATGGAGACTTGGATTGCTACTACGAGCGAAATCTAGTTTGCCTTACCTGCTCCAGAACGACAAACACATCAAATACCTCGATTACATAACATCAATCCGAACTAAATTAAAACTTTTCTGGAAATTATCGATAAAATACGTTCAAGCTAAATCTCTAAAATGACACATTGGTCGATCTCATCGGGCAGTTTACACGTGAGCTTTTTCCAAGTAATTTCAGTCAATGGAGACTTGGATTGCTACTACGAGCGAAATCTAGTTTGCCTTACCTGCTCCAGAACGACAAACACATCAAATACCTCGATTACATAACATCAATCCGAACTAAATTAAAACTTTTCTGGAAATTATCGATAAAATACGTTCAAGCTAAATCTCTAAAATGACACATTGGTCGATCTCATCGGGCAGTTTACACGTGAGCTTTTTCCAAGTAATTTCAGTCAATGGAGACTTGGATTGCTACTACGAGCGAAATCTAGTTTGCCTTACCTGCTCCAGAACGACAAACACATCAAATACCTCGATTACATAACATCAATCCGAACTAAATTAAAACTTTTCTGGAAATTATCGATAAAATACGTTCAAGCTAAATCTCTAAAATGACACATTGGTCGATCTCATCGGGCAGTTTACACGTGAGCTTTTTCCAAGTAATTTCAGTCAATGGAGACTTGGATTGCTACTACGAGCGAAATCTAGTTTGCCTTACCTGCTCCAGAACGACAAACACATCAAATACCTCGATTACATAACATCAATCCGAACTAAATTAAAACTTTTCTGGAAATTATCGATAAAATACGTTCAAGCTAAATCTCTAAAATGACACATTGGTCGATCTCATCGGGCAGTTTACACGTGAGCTTTTTCCAAGTAATTTCAGTCAATGGAGACTTGGATTGCTACTACGAGCGAAATCTAGTTTGCCTTACCTGCTCCAGAACGACAAACACATCAAATACCTCGATTACATAACATCAATCCGAACTAAATTAAAACTTTTCTGGAAATTATCGATAAAATACGTTCAAGCTAAATCTCTAAAATGACACATTGGTCGATCTCATCGGGCAGTTTACACGTGAGCTTTTTCCAAGTAATTTCAGTCAATGGAGACTTGGATTGCTACTACGAGCGAAATCTAGTTTGCCTTACCTGCTCCAGAACGACAAACACATCAAATACCTCGATTACATAACATCAATCCGAACTAAATTAAAACTTTTCTGGAAATTATCGATAAAATACGTTCAAGCTAAATCTCTAAAATGACACATTGGTCGATCTCATCGGGCAGTTTACACGTGAGCTTTTTCCAAGTAATTTCAGTCAATGGAGACTTGGATTGCTACTACGAGCGAAATCTAGTTTGCCTTACCTGCTCCAGAACGACAAACACATCAAATACCTCGATTACATAACATCAATCCGAACTAAATTAAAACTTTTCTGGAAATTATCGATAAAATACGTTCAAGCTAAATCTCTAAAATGACACATTGGTCGATCTCATCGGGCAGTTTACACGTGAGCTTTTTCCAAGTAATTTCAGTCAATGGAGACTTGGATTGCTACTACGAGCGAAATCTAGTTTGCCTTACCTGCTCCAGAACGACAAACACATCAAATACCTCGATTACATAACATCAATCCGAACTAAATTAAAACTTTTCTGGAAATTATCGATAAAATACGTTCAAGCTAAATCTCTAAAATGACACATTGGTCGATCTCATCGGGCAGTTTACACGTGAGCTTTTTCCAAGTAATTTCAGTCAATGGAGACTTGGATTGCTACTACGAGCGAAATCTAGTTTGCCTTACCTGCTCCAGAACGACAAACACATCAAATACCTCGATTACATAACATCAATCCGAACTAAATTAAAACTTTTCTGGAAATTATCGATAAAATACGTTCAAGCTAAATCTCTAAAATGACACATTGGTCGATCTCATCGGGCAGTTTACACGTGAGCTTTTTCCAAGTAATTTCAGTCAATGGAGACTTGGATTGCTACTACGAGCGAAATCTAGTTTGCCTTACCTGCTCCAGAACGACAAACACATCAAATACCTCGATTACATAACATCAATCCGAACTAAATTAAAACTTTTCTGGAAATTATCGATAAAATACGTTCAAGCTAAATCTCTAAAATGACACATTGGTCGATCTCATCGGGCAGTTTACACGTGAGCTTTTTCCAAGTAATTTCAGTCAATGGAGACTTGGATTGCTACTACGAGCGAAATCTAGTTTGCCTTACCTGCTCCAGAACGACAAACACATCAAATACCTCGATTACATAACATCAATCCGAACTAAATTAAAACTTTTCTGGAAATTATCGATAAAATACGTTCAAGCTAAATCTCTAAAATGACACATTGGTCGATCTCATCGGGCAGTTTACACGTGAGCTTTTTCCAAGTAATTTCAGTCAATGGAGACTTGGATTGCTACTACGAGCGAAATCTAGTTTGCCTTACCTGCTCCAGAACGACAAACACATCAAATACCTCGATTACATAACATCAATCCGAACTAAATTAAAACTTTTCTGGAAATTATCGATAAAATACGTTCAAGCTAAATCTCTAAAATGACACATTGGTCGATCTCATCGGGCAGTTTACACGTGAGCTTTTTCCAAGTAATTTCAGTCAATGGAGACTTGGATTGCTACTACGAGCGAAATCTAGTTTGCCTTACCTGCTCCAGAACGACAAACACATCAAATACCTCGATTACATAACATCAATCCGAACTAAATTAAAACTTTTCTGGAAATTATCGATAAAATACGTTCAAGCTAAATCTCTAAAATGACACATTGGTCGATCTCATCGGGCAGTTTACACGTGAGCTTTTTCCAAGTAATTTCAGTCAATGGAGACTTGGATTGCTACTACGAGCGAAATCTAGTTTGCCTTACCTGCTCCAGAACGACAAACACATCAAATACCTCGATTACATAACATCAATCCGAACTAAATTAAAACTTTTCTGGAAATTATCGATAAAATACGTTCAAGCTAAATCTCTAAAATGACACATTGGTCGATCTCATCGGGCAGTTTACACGTGAGCTTTTTCCAAGTAATTTCAGTCAATGGAGACTTGGATTGCTACTACGAGCGAAATCTAGTTTGCCTTACCTGCTCCAGAACGACAAACACATCAAATACCTCGATTACATAACATCAATCCGAACTAAATTAAAACTTTTCTGGAAATTATCGATAAAATACGTTCAAGCTAAATCTCTAAAATGACACATTGGTCGATCTCATCGGGCAGTTTACACGTGAGCTTTTTCCAAGTAATTTCAGTCAATGGAGACTTGGATTGCTACTACGAGCGAAATCTAGTTTGCCTTACCTGCTCCAGAACGACAAACACATCAAATACCTCGATTACATAACATCAATCCGAACTAAATTAAAACTTTTCTGGAAATTATCGATAAAATACGTTCAAGCTAAATCTCTAAAATGACACATTGGTCGATCTCATCGGGCAGTTTACACGTGAGCTTTTTCCAAGTAATTTCAGTCAATGGAGACTTGGATTGCTACTACGAGCGAAATCTAGTTTGCCTTACCTGCTCCAGAACGACAAACACATCAAATACCTCGATTACATAACATCAATCCGAACTAAATTAAAACTTTTCTGGAAATTATCGATAAAATACGTTCAAGCTAAATCTCTAAAATGACACATTGGTCGATCTCATCGGGCAGTTTACACGTGAGCTTTTTCCAAGTAATTTCAGTCAATGGAGACTTGGATTGCTACTACGAGCGAAATCTAGTTTGCCTTACCTGCTCCAGAACGACAAACACATCAAATACCTCGATTACATAACATCAATCCGAACTAAATTAAAACTTTTCTGGAAATTATCGATAAAATACGTTCAAGCTAAATCTCTAAAATGACACATTGGTCGATCTCATCGGGCAGTTTACACGTGAGCTTTTTCCAAGTAATTTCAGTCAATGGAGACTTGGATTGCTACTACGAGCGAAATCTAGTTTGCCTTACCTGCTCCAGAACGACAAACACATCAAATACCTCGATTACATAACATCAATCCGAACTAAATTAAAACTTTTCTGGAAATTATCGATAAAATACGTTCAAGCTAAATCTCTAAAATGACACATTGGTCGATCTCATCGGGCAGTTTACACGTGAGCTTTTTCCAAGTAATTTCAGTCAATGGAGACTTGGATTGCTACTACGAGCGAAATCTAGTTTGCCTTACCTGCTCCAGAACGACAAACACATCAAATACCTCGATTACATAACATCAATCCGAACTAAATTAAAACTTTTCTGGAAATTATCGATAAAATACGTTCAAGCTAAATCTCTAAAATGACACATTGGTCGATCTCATCGGGCAGTTTACACGTGAGCTTTTTCCAAGTAATTTCAGTCAATGGAGACTTGGATTGCTACTACGAGCGAAATCTAGTTTGCCTTACCTGCTCCAGAACGACAAACACATCAAATACCTCGATTACATAACATCAATCCGAACTAAATTAAAACTTTTCTGGAAATTATCGATAAAATACGTTCAAGCTAAATCTCTAAAATGACACATTGGTCGATCTCATCGGGCAGTTTACACGTGAGCTTTTTCCAAGTAATTTCAGTCAATGGAGACTTGGATTGCTACTACGAGCGAAATCTAGTTTGCCTTACCTGCTCCAGAACGACAAACACATCAAATACCTCGATTACATAACATCAATCCGAACTAAATTAAAACTTTTCTGGAAATTATCGATAAAATACGTTCAAGCTAAATCTCTAAAATGACACATTGGTCGATCTCATCGGGCAGTTTACACGTGAGCTTTTTCCAAGTAATTTCAGTCAATGGAGACTTGGATTGCTACTACGAGCGAAATCTAGTTTGCCTTACCTGCTCCAGAACGACAAACACATCAAATACCTCGATTACATAACATCAATCCGAACTAAATTAAAACTTTTCTGGAAATTATCGATAAAATACGTTCAAGCTAAATCTCTAAAATGACACATTGGTCGATCTCATCGGGCAGTTTACACGTGAGCTTTTTCCAAGTAATTTCAGTCAATGGAGACTTGGATTGCTACTACGAGCGAAATCTAGTTTGCCTTACCTGCTCCAGAACGACAAACACATCAAATACCTCGATTACATAACATCAATCCGAACTAAATTAAAACTTTTCTGGAAATTATCGATAAAATACGTTCAAGCTAAATCTCTAAAATGACACATTGGTCGATCTCATCGGGCAGTTTACACGTGAGCTTTTTCCAAGTAATTTCAGTCAATGGAGACTTGGATTGCTACTACGAGCGAAATCTAGTTTGCCTTACCTGCTCCAGAACGACAAACACATCAAATACCTCGATTACATAACATCAATCCGAACTAAATTAAAACTTTTCTGGAAATTATCGATAAAATACGTTCAAGCTAAATCTCTAAAATGACACATTGGTCGATCTCATCGGGCAGTTTACACGTGAGCTTTTTCCAAGTAATTTCAGTCAATGGAGACTTGGATTGCTACTACGAGCGAAATCTAGTTTGCCTTACCTGCTCCAGAACGACAAACACATCAAATACCTCGATTACATAACATCAATCCGAACTAAATTAAAACTTTTCTGGAAATTATCGATAAAATACGTTCAAGCTAAATCTCTAAAATGACACATTGGTCGATCTCATCGGGCAGTTTACACGTGAGCTTTTTCCAAGTAATTTCAGTCAATGGAGACTTGGATTGCTACTACGAGCGAAATCTAGTTTGCCTTACCTGCTCCAGAACGACAAACACATCAAATACCTCGATTACATAACATCAATCCGAACTAAATTAAAACTTTTCTGGAAATTATCGATAAAATACGTTCAAGCTAAATCTCTAAAATGACACATTGGTCGATCTCATCGGGCAGTTTACACGTGAGCTTTTTCCAAGTAATTTCAGTCAATGGAGACTTGGATTGCTACTACGAGCGAAATCTAGTTTGCCTTACCTGCTCCAGAACGACAAACACATCAAATACCTCGATTACATAACATCAATCCGAACTAAATTAAAACTTTTCTGGAAATTATCGATAAAATACGTTCAAGCTAAATCTCTAAAATGACACATTGGTCGATCTCATCGGGCAGTTTACACGTGAGCTTTTTCCAAGTAATTTCAGTCAATGGAGACTTGGATTGCTACTACGAGCGAAATCTAGTTTGCCTTACCTGCTCCAGAACGACAAACACATCAAATACCTCGATTACATAACATCAATCCGAACTAAATTAAAACTTTTCTGGAAATTATCGATAAAATACGTTCAAGCTAAATCTCTAAAATGACACATTGGTCGATCTCATCGGGCAGTTTACACGTGAGCTTTTTCCAAGTAATTTCAGTCAATGGAGACTTGGATTGCTACTACGAGCGAAATCTAGTTTGCCTTACCTGCTCCAGAACGACAAACACATCAAATACCTCGATTACATAACATCAATCCGAACTAAATTAAAACTTTTCTGGAAATTATCGATAAAATACGTTCAAGCTAAATCTCTAAAATGACACATTGGTCGATCTCATCGGGCAGTTTACACGTGAGCTTTTTCCAAGTAATTTCAGTCAATGGAGACTTGGATTGCTACTACGAGCGAAATCTAGTTTGCCTTACCTGCTCCAGAACGACAAACACATCAAATACCTCGATTACATAACATCAATCCGAACTAAATTAAAAC
The DNA here is from genome assembly GCF_002217175.1 of Folsomia candida. Taxonomy (NCBI): domain Eukaryota; kingdom Metazoa; phylum Arthropoda; class Collembola; order Entomobryomorpha; family Isotomidae; genus Folsomia; species Folsomia candida. Next base: position 3,934 of record NW_019091284.1, on the reverse strand, counting down.
TTTTCTGGAAATTATCGATAAAATACGTTCAAGCTAAATCTCTAAAATGACACATTGGTCGATCTCATCGGGCAGTTTACACGTGAGCTTTTTCCAAGTAATTTCAGTCAATGGAGACTTGGATTGCTACTACGAGCGAAATCTAGTTTGCCTTACCTGCTCCAGAACGACAAACACATCAAATACCTCGATTACATAACATCAATCCGAACTAAATTAAAACTTTTCTGGAAATTATCGATAAAATACGTTCAAGCTAAATCTCTAAAATGACACATTGGTCGATCTCATCGGGCAGTTTACACGTGAGCTTTTTCCAAGTAATTTCAGTCAATGGAGACTTGGATTGCTACTACGAGCGAAATCTAGTTTGCCTTACCTGCTCCAGAACGACAAACACATCAAATACCTCGATTACATAACATCAATCCGAACTAAATTAAAACTTTTCTGGAAATTATCGATAAAATACGTTCAAGCTAAATCTCTAAAATGACACATTGGTCGATCTCATCGGGCAGTTTACACGTGAGCTTTTTCCAAGTAATTTCAGTCAATGGAGACTTGGATTGCTACTACGAGCGAAATCTAGTTTGCCTTACCTGCTCCAGAACGACAAACACATCAAATACCTCGATTACATAACATCAATCCGAACTAAATTAAAACTTTTCTGGAAATTATCGATAAAATACGTTCAAGCTAAATCTCTAAAATGACACATTGGTCGATCTCATCGGGCAGTTTACACGTGAGCTTTTTCCAAGTAATTTCAGTCAATGGAGACTTGGATTGCTACTACGAGCGAAATCTAGTTTGCCTTACCTGCTCCAGAACGACAAACACATCAAATACCTCGATTACATAACATCAATCCGAACTAAATTAAAACTTTTCTGGAAATTATCGATAAAATACGTTCAACCTAAATCTCTAAAATGACACATTGGTCGATCTCATCGGGCAGTTTACACGTGAGCTTTTTCCAAGTAATTTCAGTCAATGGAGACTTGGATTGCTACTACGAGCGAAATCTAGTTTGCCTTACCTGCTCCAGAACGACAAACACATCAAATACCTCGATTACATAACATCAATCCGAACTAAATTAAAACTTTTCTGGGAATTATCGATAAAATACGTTCAAGCTAAATCTCTAAAATGACACATTGGTCGATCTCATCGGGCAGTTTACACGTGAGCTTTTTCCAAGTAATTTCAGTCAATGGAGACTTGGATTGCTACTACGAGCGAAATCTAGTTTGCCTTACCTGCTCCAGAACGACAAACACATCAAATACCTCGATTACATAACATCAATCCGAACTAAATTAAAACTTTTCTGGAATTATCGATAAAATACGTTCAAGCTAAATCTCTAAAATGACACATTGGTCGATCTCATCGGGCAGTTTACACGTGAGCTTTTTCCAAGTAATTTCAGTCAATGGAGACTTGGATTGCTACTACGAGCGAAATCTAGTTTGCCTTACCTGCTCCAGAACGACAAACACATCAAATACCTCGATTACATAACATCAATCCGAACTAAATTAAAACTTTTCTGGAAATTATCGATAAAATACGTTCAAGCTAAATCTCTAAAATGACACATTGGTCGATCTCATCGGGCAGTTTACACGTGAGCTTTTTCCAAGTAATTTCAGTCAATGGAGACTTGGATTGCTACTACGAGCGAAATCTAGTTTGCCTTACCTGCTCCAGAACGACAAACACATCAAATACCTCGATTACATAACATCAATCCGAACTAAATTAAAACTTTCTGGAAATTATCGATAAAATACGTTCAAGCTAAATCTCTAAAATGACACATTGGTCGATCTCATCGGGCAGTTTACACGTGAGCTTTTCCAAGTAATTTCAGTCAATGGAGACTTGGATTGCTACTACGAGCGAAATCTAGTTTGCCTTACCTGCTCCAGAACGACAAACACATCAAATACCTCGATTACATAACATCAATCCGAACTAAATTAAAACTTTCTGGAATTATCGATAAAATACGTTCAAGCTAAATCTCTAAAATGACACATTGGTCGATCTCATCGGGCAGTTTACACGTGAGCTTTTTCCAAGTAATTTCAGTCAATGGAGACTTGGATTGCTACTACGAGCGAAATCTAGTTTGCCTTACCTGCTCCAGAACGACAAACACATCAAATACCTCGATTACATAACATCAATCCGAACTAAATTAAAACTTTTCTGGAAATTATCGATAAATAACGTTCAAGCTAAATCTCTAAAATGCACATTGGTCGATCTCATCGGGCAGTTTACACGTGAGCTTTTTCCAAGTAATGGTGGTATGTTAGGTTAGGTTAGGTTGGTTAGGTGTTAGGTTAGGTTTAGAGAAAATTTTGAAATCCCTTATTTTCCAAAGTAGGATTCATGGTCCACGGTGGACACGCTCTCGGTGGTGGTTCATGGAAAAGGCAACAAAACTTTTTTATGTCCGTGGTGACAGGCCATGAACAGCTTTTATTTCCATGGTCGTGGTGGACAGGCCATGAAACAGCTTTTATTTTCATGGTCCGTGTGGACAGGCATGAAACAGCTTTTATTTCCATGGTCCGTGGTGACAGGCCATGAAACAGCTTTTATTTCCATGGTCCGTGGTGGACAGGCCATGAAACAGCTTTTATTTTCATGGTCCGTGGTGACAGGCCATGAAACAGCTTTTATTTTCATGGTCCGGGGTGGACAGGCCATGAAACAGCTTTTATTTCCATGGTCCTGGTGGACAGGCCATGAAACAGCTTTTATTTTCATGTCCGTGGTGGACAGGCCACGAAACAGCTTTTATTTCATGGTCCGTGGTGGACAGCATGAAACAGCTTTTATTTCATGGTCCGTGGTGGACAGGCCATGAAACAGCTTTTATTTTCATGGTCCGTGGTGGACAGGCCATGAAACAGCTTTTATTTTCATGTCCGTGGTGGACAGCATAACAGTTTTATTTTCTGGTCCGTGGTGGACAGGCCACGAAACAGCTTTTATTTCATGGTCCGGTGGACAGGCCATGAAACAGCTTTTATTTTCATGGTCCGTGTGGACAGGCCATGAAACAGCTTTTATTTTCATGGTCCGTGGTGGACAGGCCATGAAAAGCTTTTATTTCCATGGTCCGTGGTGGACAGCCATGAAACAGCTTTTATTTTCATGGTCCGTGGTGGACAGGCCATGAAACAGCTTTTATTTCATGGTCCGGGGTGGCAGCCATGAAACAGCTTTTATTCCATGGTCCGCTGGTGGACAGCATGAAACAGCTTTTATTTCATGGTCCGTGGTGGACAGGCCATGAAACAGCTTTTATTTTCATGGTCGTTGTGACAGGCCATGAAACAGCTTTATTTTCATGGTCCGTGGTGGACAGGCATGAAACAGCTTTATTTTCATGGTCCGTGGTGGGCGCACGAAACACCTCATGTTTTCATGGTCCTGGTGGACAAGCCTCGGGTGATGGTTTCATGGAAAGGACAACGGATTTATTCATTGTCCGTGGCATATATGAGCGATCTTGTATATACGCGACTTGCCTTGACACGACTTTCTACCACTACCACCGCCACCACCACCACTGTGATGAATCTCTCTTCCCTGCTCGGTGTCTTTTTCGCGTTCCATAAGGATTGCTATTCCATGGGTCCGTGGAAAACAATTCTAGTATTGTGGTTCCATGGAGGAGACAACGAAGATTTTGCATAATGAATGGGCGCATGCAACAGTCACTACATGTTTTTCATGGTGACGTGCCGGAAAGACAACAAATTCATGTCCTGTCAATTGTGGTTTCATTGAATAGCAGCAAAGAATTTCCTAGCTACTATTACGTATGTGACAGCCACTACATGTATTTCATGTCCTAATGGTCCAATAGTATCAAGAAAGGCTTCATTGTGGTTCAACA
>NW_019091283.1:0-33191 GCF_002217175.1 Folsomia candida | reverse complement strand
AGAACGACCTCACCAAAAATATGTTTCTTTTGCCTATACACTGCAACTTGTGGACTCGTTCTATCAATTTGTCTTTTCCCTCACTTGTCTTCGTACTTTGTAAAGCAAACATTACTTATATTTCTAAGATTTAATTAGCATCCATTCCATCAGCAAGCCGACTTTCGCAACCCAAAATCACCTTCGTGCCGAGTGCATAAAGACATCTGAGTCGCATCACGTCAGTCATCAGTAGAATAAATATTAATTTTAAGAAAGACCATAATGGTGATAATTATCAAGAATCCCATACTTTTCGTAATAAGTTTTCTATCTCTACCACTATTTTTACTCGCTTGTTCAACCCGCAAAGTTAATATTTCCGAGGAGATAGTCCAACCCGAAAAAATTGAGGATGATCCCACCTACGTCGGTTTGGTTAATCAGGTCAGATTTATATAGCTGCATAATTATCAGGATATAAAACCCAACATAATCCCATACTTTAAATTTTTAGTTTTATTTCTAACACCCAAGATTTCTCTGTTGATCCAGTCTCATGAAATTTATTGTACAGGGTGCCACCTGCTATTTGAACGTCATTCTCCAATTATTCTACCATACGAGCTACCTCCGCCGTGCTGTTTATAAAATCCCTACATTTCCCAACACCACAAACTCCACATTATCCAATCGGAGGATCAGTATCCAATTTCAGAAACTCTTGTATGCCATGCAAACCACAACAGAGGCCGTGAGCACGGTCGGCTTGACAGACTCGTTTCGCTGGAAAAAAAGGATAGTCAATTCCGCTAGACTTCACTGATTATTGGTCGTCTTCTGTTTACATTTCATTAGGAAAGTGTACAGATTAAATTTACCAAGTAGCGTAGCTTTAAAGGCCTGAGATGTTGTCGTGATTAATAAGTTTGTTAGAGTGTCTCGGGCAGAATTGTGGGAAGGAAGACGCACGCAAATGTGGGGTGTGGCTGCCGGTCAATAAAAATCCTTGTTGAAGAGGGGAAAATTTCAATCCAGGTGTGATCCGAGGAATGTCAAAGTTCGCTTCCTTCCTTGAAGGTCGGTGTCTGGTGGAGGGGATAACAGCAGCATCCTGATCGCTAGTTGAAGGAATGCTATTTAATAATTAAATATGTGTTTAGTATGTATTTTTAAATGAAATCTTTAATGACGAGTCTGAATAAATGGAAACCGAAGATTTTCATGGAACGTTAATTTCTTTAATCGGCTAAAGGAAGTAGGGTTGGATTTCATTATCAGTTTTCCATACATTTTTGAGAAACTGGAATCCACCGGCTCGATATATGCCAGATATGCCATTTCTCGTCAGGGAATTATCACGGGAGAATTTGGAGAGGATGCGAGGTGTGCCCTTTGTCCCGCTTGTGCCCCGATGATTAGCGAGATGGAAATCCGGACTGAAATTGGGGTGAAAATTGGGGAGAAAGTGACTCAAATTTGGGAAATGATGTCAAATTCGACATCTGGAGGAGGCGATGAGATTAGGAAGTTGAGATCAATTATGCTCAAAGTGATGGGTTGGTTAGATTATTTAATTTGGTTTTTGTGTTATGACATTTAATAATAATTAAGATTTAATTTAGATAATGAAAGTCGATGAGACGCCGGTGATAACTTGATTCGGGACGAAATTAAAATTGAGCAAGATTTAGATGTGGTAACCTAACCTAACAAAGACTTTTGCTATTTAATTTAAGTTTTGTTACATTTATTTAAAATGAAAGTGAAGCCATTTTTTGCTTAGATTGTTCGTAGTGACTCGAAACCAGCATAAAATGAGAACCATCATAAAACTGCTTGGATATATTAAATGGAGAATGGCTGTTGACATAGCTTTTGCAATTGTCAAATAAAGTTCTTATGTGAAGTCTTTAATTTAAGTATATATTTTCCCGCATACTCAATTTTATCCTTATTTTTAGAAAAATATTTAAATACAGTGATTATTTATGTCTACAAATCAACAGGAGATTAGATAAATAACGCTAACGATAGGAATCTAAGTACGGACGCCTGTATTAATTACTATCAATAAATGCAACATTCATAAGAGATGAAATTTGGTTTTTATGTAAATATGTGTCTACTTTGTCCCAATAATGGAAATAAAAACGTTTGCAACTTGGAAATTCGATTCCAGTTAGTGGAATATTTAAAGTGTTAATAAATTCCTGCTGCACCAAACATATGCATGTATTGGTAATTTCTCAGATATTTATACTTCTCACGAGCAACATATCATACACGATCACTATTAATGCGTCGAGATTTTTGCCATATTTTTCATCTACTATGTACTAATGTCCATCCTAAAGTTAAATCGAGAAAATATTTTCTTGCAGATTTTATAATTAATTGTAGTGCAATTTTGCTCGTTTTTTATGTATATTGAGAAAACTCCAGCATCATGTTCGGTGTAGAAACAATTTTCTTGTACGGAACCCAGCCATAAAGATAAACAAAGAGAGAAAGATAAGTATTTAAGCCGCATTTGGACAAAGTGTTTATGAAGTCGACTGAAGTGTTTAGCCAGAAGTGATTCATTTATACCTGACTAATTACAAAAGCAGTAATCTTGTCATTACTACACGAATGTGCAGAGATAAGGGTATCTACTTGTTGTGGCAGTGCACTTAATGCGAAATAAATTGGTTCCAATTTCTACGAAGTTATAACATATTTATCAATCGATAAGGTATTCCCAGTCATTTGGCCGTGTTTTATAATTCATATCATAATTTGTTTCTGTGAATTGTCGACAGCTTTGCCTGGTCAATTAAAAAGTGTGTCCATCCCATCCGTATATAAAAATTTAAATTGAAAATCCACAATAGAAGTAATCATATATAATTAGGCAAATAGCAGTGAGAAGTTCATCAATCAATCCAATCTATGTAATCGAGCTGTCATCTGAGAATTTATCCAATTAATTAAATGTATGTATTTACTGACAGGCCTCTCTGGCGCGTATGAGTGTGCTTCATAATTACGCAGATGTTAAACCAGATAAGTTTTTATGATTTAGAACTGGTCATATGATGTTTAATTGATAAAAGGAGTAATTTTCCTTAAAAAAATTAGTCGTTATCTCAAATCAATTACTGAAATGACATTTTATCTCACCTCTACTTGAACCGATTAGGAAAACCTGGCCATTTGTCGAGTGTAAATTTCATATAAATTTTTGTCAATTATCAGAATTGAACAGATGAAGTGGGTTCCTGGTACTAGTTTATCTGATCATACAATGAGCTGCTCTACCGAAGGCTGAATGACGCAAAGAAAGTTCGTATAAAATAAAACACACCCAATTTAAATCCATTAGTCGACCCCCAGAACAAGTTGAATAAGTATTTGACAATGTTGCTGCTGCGATTATTTTCCTTTGCCACCTGCATATACTTCGTAGTTGGTTTTATGCAAGAGTTGACATTTTACACGGAAGTTAATTCAGGAGGGAATGCGTTTAGATTCCGGACGAAGGAGCCGGACCTCACACACTACTCGGAGCTATTGAGGGATGTCAAATCCTACTGCTCTATTGGATGGTATGAAATATTCAAATAAATACTTTTACAAAAAAAGGATTCTTAGGTTCGGATTCGCGGCGAAAAGTATAAAACAAGTTTATGGCAGGATAACCACTTTATCTTAATGTTGACTATAATTAGCAATTTCTGCAGTATTTGCTGAACCGCGGGCCAATTCGTTCACTTTGTATATGCCATCCTAAAATGTTCAAATTATCTTTGTATTAATACTTGGTAATAAGGAACAGAAAGTTGTATATATACACTTTTCTTTTGAAGTATTAAATAATGCTCCCATACCGTTCCCTTTTTATAACTGAATACACACCAGATGTTTACAGTTTGTAGCATTTTTGAAATTTTTAATAAAAATTGCTCCCAAAAATTATTCGGCTAACGAATTGGCCCGCGGTTCAGCAAATACTGCAGAAATTGCTAATTATAGTCAACATTAAGATAAAGTGGTAATCCTGCAATGAACTTGTTTTCTACTTTTCGCCGCGAATCCGAACCTAAGAATCCTTTTTTTGTAAAAGTATTTATTTTCTGGTTTTAATATGGTTATAATTTATTTATCCCCAACCACCTAATATTTGTTACGATATCGTATAAAGTTATCGATATTAACGTAACAAATTTTAATTTAACAGATAGTATTGTTAATATCCGGTAAAAAATGTTACCATCACGAGAGAACATAATATTGATACCGACGGAAAACATTTTCTTATCGAAATATTTTGAGTGAAACATAATGCTCGACTAATGGCAAATACAGAAAATTAGGTTCATAAGAGTTGGAAAGTATACTAAGACGAGTTCATAAGCCCTACGCCAGATAATATCTCTGGTCCAATTATTTCAATTTTGGCGAGTTTCAAAGTTTATTGATACCATCGTGTAAGATATCAGCTTCATGTTGTCAATTAACTAATTCCATCTCCATCGCCCCACAATCTGAAATTGGAATGCATTTTAAGAGCAAAAATGTAGACTACACAGCAATGTGAAATAAATAATTTATGGGTAAATTTACTTGTGCATTTGAAAATTCCATTTACTTACAATACCAAATTTTATTTTCATTATAGACGAAAGAAGAAAGACCGATTTTTAGTGTGCAAATTTTGATCATTTCTTTTTGATCTTTTTAATTTAAAAAATATAAAGTTTTGAACTGAAAAGGTCCACTAAACTTCCAGGGGGTGTGGTCACAAAAAATGTATATGCTTTAAACTGATTTTAATCATTATCAGTAAAATATGCCTAAATATTTTTAAAATGTCATCAGGAACTGGTTCCCCAGTCGGCCACACCCCCAAGAAAGGGGCCACCTTAATTAATGTTTATATAAAGTTTTTCACGTAAAAATAATGACATAAAACTGAACCAAAATCAGCAAAAATTTTAATCCCACCGAGATTCGAACTCGGAGCCTCCATGGTGTTAACCTTGACTTTACACCACTCGACCATGCAACCTAAAATTTTAATTGCAGAATTCTCCCTGTGGTATTTGTTATGCAATTACATATAAACGTTTCTGTGAAAAAATTTATAATTGGTGCACCACGCACTCAATAATTTTTTTAGCCCTACACATGTAATGTATAAAAAATCGAGCTTATTTTGGTGCATAATTTGAGAAATTATGCTAATTTAAAACCTTAAATTTGTATCAGACATCAGCCGTTTGAAAGTTTCAAAATTCAATTTATAGCGGATAAAATTTTCAAATTTTGGAGAAAGATGGATCTGAGAAATGGAATTCTCTAATTATTTTGCCTCTTTACATTTTTTGATTTGACGCACCGTTTTGGCTGAAACCCTGTGGGAAGCCCTGACCCGGAATGCAGTCTTAGGCTTCGCCGGGCCCCACTTGAGCATATTCGCATTTGCTTTTTTAAACGGGGCCCAGCTTTCCGGCTTTGCCTCACCTAAGAAAAAACATTGTTTTTTTCTATTTTTTCCTATTGTGGTCGAAACAGTTGACTGACGACTTCAAATTAAGGAATATAAAGTTAAATCAAGAATACGTATTTAGCAATTGCTAATGACTTGCAGATAATTACTAGTAATATAGGGTAAAGTGAAACTAAAATATCAATCACAGTTGGCCTAGTGTATGACCCACACGGTGTGGGCCACACCGATTATGAGAAGTTGCCTTAACTAGACGAAATTTGCTACATACTCGTCAAATGGCTTTGTGTAGAGAAATGAAGCTAAACTTGCAAAAAATTAACGTTTAACGGTAATCTTATGCAGAATAATCAGACTGGGCGACAAAAGGGCTAGGCTGTAGGTTTATCAAATTTCGAATTGAGTAAGTGTAGAAGCCGAATTTTTTTCTTAAAATAATACACAGGTCGAACTTAAATTCACCGTAGCGTATTCCAATATATACCAGAAATACTAAAATTTAATTCTATTTACAAAACGTGCAACTTATTCCAAGGGCATGAGATACGAAAATTAACTGCATAAACATATTTAATTATAATATTATCCAAGGTGGCTGGGATTCAGTTCTACAAATTACACTTCCTCGGTGACCTTCAACACAGGTGTGCGGAATGGTGTGCTTTGCGGAAATACCACACTTTCTCCTATAATGTCTTTGAGATATTCTGGACCTTTGGACACGTCAACCCCGTCAATTTCCATATACAGCGGTGTAACTGGTAACAATGTTGGAGGAGTAGAACGGACATACACGGGCTTAGCCGCAACATACTTTGGATTTGTTCCTACGGGGGCAGTCATCACTGGGATGTCAAGTTGGACTGGTTTTGAAAACTATCAATATTAATCAATCAATATTAATCAATCAATATTTCTCTCTAACTAACAGACAGATACGATCTATTGTCCAAGGATGCAACGCAAAATATGGTAGCACGCACTATAATTATGATATGTCCCAAGAGACAGGATTGCAAGGTTAATTGTTGAGAAGGATTTTGTTTTAATATCCGTGACAAAATAAAATTTACCTGTAATTTAAAATTGTCTATAAGCAAATACTGTTATTTCTGTACAGTAAATCTATATGTTAAAATAAAAGATATATTTTTCTTAGGTGAGATAAAGTAGGCATGAGTAATTCCATTAAAATTCGCCATGGTGATGGCGAAGCCTAACTATAATTTCCCACCCCATGTTCAATAATATGCACCGAGATAACTCTCGAACTATTTATTGTATGAAATTGGTGTGAAGACAAACGTTGTAGGAATTCACCTAAGATTTGGTTTTCCTGTGCAAATATTGGTGCAATTTATTTGATTGATAAATCTAATTATTGTGAATAAATTGAAATTCAAGCTACACAAAGCGGCACCCACTCAAGTCCTGATCCTCTAACCAGGCTGTATTAATCCCCTGTAGATTCAAAACTTGTCTAATATTCTGTAAGGTATTAGAAGAAATCGTCCCCCCGCGCGAGAATATCCACAAGAACTCTAGAAAAGAAAGTAAGACGTTCTGAAAAATAAGACTACACGAGTTGATTTTTTTAAAGAAACGTACGGAAGTTGGAAATCCCGAAATCATGGCAGGTCCACTCTACCGCGTAGGAAGTGTAATCCGTGGCTAACACCATGTAATCTATTCTAACTGAAAACAAATTTGTGTCAAAATTTGTGTAGATAATCTTGAGATGGTTTTAAGCTTATGGCGCACCTGTAAAGTTTCTTTGACTCAAGGTTGAATTAAGTCTAACGTTTTCCAAATGTTTAGAGTAGAGGTGGTTATCCGAAGTAAAAACGGCAGAGCCATCCGTGCTGAGGAATTGGACAGTGCCCGGAACTGAAATGATGTATCCCGTCCTGAAAATGAGAATTATGTAATCAGTGTTGGATTTCTTGTAGAGGGAATTGTTTTTTTTGGTGAGAGGTGCAAGAAGTGTAAATAGAAAACAATTTTACGGATTTCTTGCACCATTTTCCTGGATACTTTCTTGTGATAGAATGGATTTATTTTATTGTGGTAATATTTATTTTCTTTAAAACAATGAGGAATTTTGTGGCATGAATATGCATACTTACAACCGTTCCGTCATTCTTGTGACGCCATTCCAAGTGCCGTTTGGCGTTGGTGGGAAATATTCGCCGAGTTGGCAGGAGAAGAAGAGGGGAACGCTGGACGTGTAGGTTTGAAAGAGATACCAGGTTCCGGAGTACTGGGAAAATTGAAGAGAAATTAATTATTGTGATTTGAATTTTGTACTGTGTTGCGTATTTCTCGTAAAAAAATAATTTTTCCCGGACAAATGTGGGGAAAAGACATTTTATACCACCCATCGGGAAGTGGGAAAAATGGCGCGCCACTTAAAGGTATGTAATCCATGTGGGAAATAACTTTTCCCATTTGCCGCTGACTATGATTTTGGTGGGTGGGAAAAATTGTTGTTTTCTTCCCACTTTCTCCCACTGTCCGGTAAAAAATGGTTTAAACCACACTTCTTTTGTAATGGAATGAATTAACGTTTTCGCCTACCCTCGTTATATTGATGTTGGGAAGGGGGGCCGGAGTTGGGCAAGGGCCGTGGAAAAAGAGTTGAGATTCCACATCGCCCAGGAGGAGGATAAGAATAAATTTTGAGTAGAACTTTGCAAACATTTTAAAGCGTCTACTTGACAGCTAAAGAAGTGAGTGGACTTTTAATTTGAAGAAACCCAGGAGGGTAATGATTCAAGGATTGGATGGACAGGTTCAGGAAAGTTCAAATCGAGGAAAGCCAAGTTTAAATTTAGAATTCATAGAAAACCACCCTCCACCTTCTTTTGTCCTTTATTTAGTAAATACGATTTAAATAATGGGCAGGTGCGGAAGGGAAAATGATTGTATGTGAGACACTCTTGTCCACATGGTGTGGAGGTCAGAATTTAGAAAAATGTGGGTTTGAATGAGTATGTCGGTCCTTTGTACCTTAAGGATACTTGAAGAATTGTGGAAAGTTTGAGTGGGATTATCCACCTGGTAAAAAACCTGCAGTGCAAACTTGATATAGCCCGAGTCAGTGCTAATTTGATACCGATCATTTGCATAGAATGAGACTTTAACCATGCATCTTTAAATAATATACAGGTCTTTCATACAGTCCCCAAACCCAGGTCAATTGGAGGATTTTGAAAAATCAGTATGAATGACCCCACAGGGTATCTCCGGATGAAAATTTTTACAATTTCACTTCACATAGTTTCATATGTGGTGATAGTTTCGTATGTATAAACCCATTTCTATTAGTAGTGGAGCATTACTTTGACTAATGGAATTCCTAATAAGTACACCATTGGGGTTTCGTAAGTCACTCTCTTAATTTACTAAATTATTCATTTGCGACAATAAGTTATACAAGAGGATTTCATAAAGTGTCCCTAAATTAGAAGCCGACATTACTATACAGTAATATTTTTTAGAACGCAGTTTAAATATTAGAGTACAATCGTCGACATACCACTATCTGAATTTAAAATTTCGATATATCAACTTTTTTTGCAATGTATTAAATTCGACTGATTTTTACCATCTTCATGACACTCGATTATCTATAGATTTTCTGTCCACACCCCTTGACAAGGGAAGTGGCTCCACGGTTATAATCTTCGGAGAAGTTACGTAACTCTACCATGGCCCTCGAACCACGCCCAATTTTATAGGATATATAGTAAAATAAGGTTAAACAATGACTACACCCTCTTGATGGGTGGGGTAAAGATGAGCAGTTGAAGCGCCTATACTACGTTCGGATGTGGTGCATATATTTCTGGAAACGGAATATGAAAACTTGGAATTGTTTGCGAACTACAAGTTGTGGAAAGCAAATTATACAATCCGTAACCAGTGTGTCGTGGGGAGATTATGACTGCTAACTGACAAATGTACATATCGTCGTAGTAATTCTAAAATGTGCTAAGTGCACTCTTTTCCAATCCTAGAATGTACTAAGTGCACTCTTTTTCCAATTTTAAAATGAGCTAAGTGCACTCTCTGTCTAATTTCTCGCACGTAAATAAACTGTTAAATGGGTGAACTTAGCTCATTTTAGAATTAGGACGACGATAATATCATTTTAAACTCTTGTAAAACACCGTTATCCCTTTAATTCGTGAACTTATCGACATGAAATTGCGTTGTGGCGGAAGACATTGGAAAAATTTGATCCCTAGTGAAATTCTGAGTGAGATTCTGAGTGATATTAGAGTGCAAATCATACCTAAGGGACTTTATTTTAAATTGTTGGAAGTCTACTCTCTTCAAACTTGTATAAGAGCATTTTCATTAGACTAATGGAAATCTTAATATATACCATCGATAAATATTAACAGCTTCTTAGGACAAGTTATGCGGTAAAACCGCGGAAAAGAACTATTTTTTAACACTAAGTACGTTATATCTCACGATTATGCCTATTAAAAGTCGAATTTGAGATATCCCGCCATAGCTTAAAAACCAGGTCGATTTCGAATAAGTTGTAAATAGGGGAAATCTAAGGTGGTCCATCCCAAAGACGGTCCCACTTTGCTCTGGTTGCTAGAATGTAGCAACTTGGCTGTAGTATGGTAAGAAATTTGCAACCGAAATTGCGAAAATTTTCAAAGCTTTGAACCTAGCGCCAAACACAAGCTGTATTTCGAAAAATGGTTTATGAGAGGAAATACCACATAGCTCTCAGGAATAATAATCTAGCTGCAATATCTTCAAAAAGTCAATTTTGTTCATGATACCCCTGTCAGAATGAAACGACCCGAATATCGACATTTTGAATTTTCGCGCCTCATGGAGATATTATATGAAAAAAAAATTCGACCAAAATTTGTAGCTATTCCACCTGTGGATATAACCCTGTCGCTCGTTTTTCTCTATTATACACCCAAATCATTTACGGTACAATTTAGTAATTTTTTGTTAAACAAAACGTATTGGTGCATATTTCAAAAACGTTTCAAAATTTCGAAAAACGGTATGCGTGCCCTATACCTATATTTGGGAGACGGTCATAAAGTTCTTTTACCTTATCTTTCTATCTTGTAAGGTTTCGCCACACGAGCATTTTTATTTAACATTGGAGTGTCTGCTGACATACTATACCTTTCATATACACATCCAGCTCGTGAACGTGGATAGAAAAAATAGAAAAACACATAAGTTACTAAATAATTCAGTTGTGTTTGTGAGGAATACCGGAAAACTTTATAAGCTATTCCAAAATTAGGGGCAGACGTTAGTTGTCTGTAATATTTGTAGAAGTTTTAGTATAAGTTTGCAATCGTCTAAATACCTTGTATCTGGCTTAAAACTTCGAAAAACCACTTTCTCTTGAAATGCGTTCTATCTCACGGATTTTGTTCCTCTTCACCTGGGTCTCCGTTTCTTTCAACTTTTCTGAATGTTCTATAGTTCCCGACGGCCTATTTGACGATTCCGATTTGATGTTCATATTTACTCCTGAATGTTTCACGCGGTTAGATGTGGACGCTGACTTCCCCTATTTTAATTATCTTAGGTTGAAGAATTCGTACACCCCACTCCGACACGTTGGCCTGTGCCAGACGAATTCTGCATTTCGATTGACGTATGGCACCTCATGGACCCCGTTTGAATATCGCGTCAATCAAAAAGCTGCCAGATCAAAAGCAATTTTCTTCCCTACACTATCCACCGGATATTTTAATGCATATGGTAAACTGAAATGTGAATACTTATTACTTGTTGCTGACAGGCTACTTCGACAAGATTACGTTTTCGTACAAACCCGTGTGTCAACCTGTTTCAAACATTTTTATAAGTGGTTAGGTAGCGCAAAGTTTGTCGTATATGAGGAAAGTCTCACTTTACCCGTCTCAATACCTTGCTTAACGTGTAATCCCATCATACTATCGAAACTGGAGAGTCTGACATTGCCAAGGATCAGGCTTGGGATGCTCAAAATAGTGACATGCACAAAGCCTTAGTCTTCGTAGAACTTACACTTAGGTCAACCTGTGGTGTACAGCATAGTGGATTTGTAAATGACCCATCCTTTTGTTATACGGTAACATTGGCGGATAAGTATAATTTAACCCTTGTTAATAGAGATAGCCATGTAGACTGGTCACGTGAAGTTAAGAGTTTTGGAATCGCCTTAACAATTCTGGCATATTCAACACATCCTGAGGATTATATTTACAGAATCCAATTCGAATTCTACAATTTTATAACGGTTACCAACCCAGCAAGCTTTGCGAATAGAATGACGACCTTCACCTCGCCTTTCGACCGAGAGACGTGGACGTGTCTATTAGTGAGCGCCGTTACTATGGTGGCCTATCTAGGTTGGGTCGAATGGAGTGGGGCTAAGAAAGACTCCTTGGTTGGCTTAGCAAATATCCTGCAGGATAAGGGAATCACCGTAACATCTATTCTCCTAGGCCAAGTTGGCGGAAGTTTGCGCAAGGTGGACTTGGTCACCCTGATTTTCCTTCTATTTGGGGCTTTTTTCCTCATGATGAACTTGTATCAGGCGCGATTTATTCATGCATGACAGTCCTGATCCCGCCCCAAACTCCACGCGAGACAGAAGAACTTCTTCGTTGGGAAATTCCCATGGTAGCGATGGAGATTGGCCAAGATCCTTCTACAGGCAAGGAATTTATACCCCTGACGGATCTGATCATCCCAAGAATGAGACCTGAAAATGGTTGGACTTCGAAATTTACTCAATCATTGGTGGCAGTACGTGAGAGATTTTTATCCGTTGCTAATACATCTGTGAAAGAAATGGTGCTAAAAATTGTCCTGGAAAATTCTACCAGAAAGCATGAAGCGATAGCACTATGGTATGAATTTTTAAATTACAGCCAATTCTTGGTAAAAGGTTATGTGGCCGACCTTGTAATGCCTAATAACATTGAAATTTCAAATCTGAAATACTTTTTCATTTTCCAACCTATTTTAAAAATTTGAACTATTTTGAAAACCTCTGACCCCAGGTCAAAATACGTATTGCCAGATTTTGAAATTTCGACCACACCTACCTATAATCAGGGTCACAAGGTCAGAAAATGTCCTTGTTTCTCAACTAATTTATATGATAAAATTACGATATTCGTTTGCATATTCTACTACTTCTTATCAATGGGTCCTTAGGCCGTCTTTATCGGTCAATTGGTAAATAAATTATTATTAAAGGTCACAATGGGGGTGGTCAGGGGGAGGGGCAAATATTAAATTACATAAATATTAATATCGCACGTCATCTCTTATGAATTCAAACTCAGTCTGGACGTCATATTGCTCTGTGTGCTGCCTGAATTTATTGATAAGTGGTCACACCCCCAGTGGGTGTGGTCCACGGCGCTTTCGTAATGCTTTATAAAAAGCATGACTTGCGACATATCATTATTCTCAGCTCAGCAAGCAGAATTCGACCGAATATCATAGGTTTGGGTAACTTGAAAACCACACCCCCCAGTGGGTGTGGTCGGTAGCGCTTTGTCATGCTTTATCCGAAACATAGCTTGTGACATATCATTTTTCTCAGCTACTCTAGGCGAAAAGGACAGGGTATCTGGGGTTCAAGTATTTTGAATACCACACCCCCAGTGGGTGTGGTGCATGGCGCTTTCGTAATGATTTGTCCAAAGTACGGAATGCCACATATCATTTTTCTCAGCTCATCATGGCGACCATGACAGTACACGAAAATCACCGTGGTGGTCACCGAAATATATTCCAAATCTTTGAAATTTTGACCTAATTGACCTATAATCTAGGTCACAAGGTCAGAAAATGGACTAATTTATTTGATTTATTAAATAACTGAATTCTTTGCAAAATTTTCAATTCTGATGTGATCGCTAAAGTGTCCGGAGTTTATGAACCCAATGGGGGTGGTCGAGGGTGTGGCTTGCAGCGACTTTTATGCTGTTTTAGGTATATATGACATGCGACACAAAAATTTTTTCAGTGAGCAAAGGCCATCCCGATGACGACCTCAAAAAATAAATAACCACACCCCCAGGTGGGTGCGGTTTTCAGCGCTTTTTTTTATTATCAAGTAAACCATGTCATGAGACCTGAATTATTTCTCGGGAGAGAAAGGCCATCCCGATGGTTACCACGAACAACGAAAGCCACACCCCCAGGTGGGTGTGGTCTATAATGCTCTCGACATTATTCAAGTAAACCATGTCATGCGATGCAAATTATTGTTCAGTGAAAAGCCTAATTAGAATACTAATCTCAAATTTTGAAACTTAAGTTTATGACGCTCTAAATATATTTGACCCCTGACCCTCCCTTAGGTCAGTGATCTTCAAAGGGTCCAAATCCACGGAGAGCCTAACCATCGCACTAAACCTGTATGACCAGCTGTCCATCCAGGTTGGCCAGTTCAACCTGTGTTTCCGCCAGATCGTCCTTCCCGCCATTTTGACGTACACGATCTCTGTTAAGATCTTGGGAACGTATCTAACGTTGAGGTTGAGCGCGAACTTTTTTGAAAATCTGGGCAACTTTCTCTGGCCGGTGCTTGCGTGGGAGTCATTCCTGGTAATCCTCGGTCTCGGAACGACAGCCGGTCTGATCAATAAGGCATCGAAGCAGATCGTGGTGAAGATGAAGTGCGCCCTGTTCGACGTGATCGTGCAGAATGGCGGGCTAAGGAAAGATTCGCGGTATCTGAGACGCATGATTAGTGGCAGTCGACCGATGAAGATCCGGTTCGGGAGCAACTTTGTAGAAATTTTGACTCCGTTTGTAATGACGTGTTTTGGGATTAAGAGTTTGGTGAGGTTGCTTCTGTTGTTCTAGGCGGGAATAAAATCTTGAAGGGCAGGTTTGATGAATTAGTTGTGTGAAAAATAAAAAAATTGATATAATACAATTTAAAGGTAGAAGAAGTATGTAAAAAATGCACATATAAATGTTTACAAGTTTAGTAATTGATGTCAGGATTGGCTTTTATTGTGAGAATGTATGTATATCTGTAACATTATGGGGACTAGATTTTGAGGTGGAGCGGGAAAAATTGAATATGTGGCGCCAATACTTATTACTGTAAATAAAATTTGACATATTATGCTACAAATTTAATTTTTGAAGTCTGGAACTGTTTATTGATAAAACCAGTCTGTGGGGGGAAGTTTTGCCTCAATATCGAAAAGCTCCTCCATACCGAAAGTCAATGTCGTCCAGCTGGATCTCGCAGAGGAGCATCCAGTAAGCATGTCCGTCCATCCAGCCGCGCGTGATGTTGAGTCATCCCGTCTCGGCCGGGGTGGTCCTTGTATCGATCTAGATGTTCGGGATACGTGGCCTCGAAATCTAGGCAGGTAGGGTAATACTTGAGTAAAATGTGAGATGCGCATATATTTTGGCTTTAAAATTCGAAAAATGAAGAATTGTTAGATTCATAATTAATTACGGCTTTATTTATGTTGTAAATATTTAGTATTGAAAATCATTGTCTATGCTTCCCTAGAAATATTTAGAGTTTGAGGTAGAATACTTTTAATTATTGAAATTGCGGAATTATAATGTACCTTAATTATTTGAGGTAAGTATTTAATCATTAGTTCTAAATTAGGATCCTAATTAATTTCTGGTTGTGACCAAATTAGACGGTCTCCTTGATAAGGGCGACTTCCCAGAAGAAGGAGTCACTCGTGCCACGGTCGATCCGCACCCAGCCGTCGTGTTTCGGACAAGGCCCCGTTTTGACGCGGTCGCCATACCCGCCGCTGGGTTGGAGGCAGCGCTCAAGGTCGTTGTTCCAGACGACGACCTTGCTGAGACTGGGGGCCGGGGAGGGGCGCGGGTCGAGGGTGATGGTCCACTTGAAGCTGGAGAGGCATTGTTTTTGGGAGCAGTTTTGGAGATGAGTGTAGAATCCTGAGCCTTCGGGGGGTGATGCGAGACACATTTCTTGGCTGAGGAAGGGGCGGATCGTCCCACCCCATTGGGGGCCGAGGGTGACCCATTCTTGAAATTTGTCTGGGGGAGAGGAGCGTTAATTAGATTTAATTGTGAAAAATTAAATATTTTAATAGTGGTGAGGGAATTGTTAATGATTTTAGTGGTCAGGGTAGCAACCTTCTTTTTAAAAGGAGGGTAATTTGAATAACGGCGGAAAGAAGTTTGGCGGGATAGTTAAATTTAAATGAGAGGATCTTTCCCGGGTAATGGGAATTGGAGAGTTGGTTATTTAATTTCGGGTCAAATCTAACTGGATTAGTATTTACGGGCTAAATACCCCTTATCAGGTCTTGTGTTGCAAAATTTGTACAAAAATATATTTAATTTAATTGATTAACAGCGAATATTTAAATTCTGCATAAGTAATCTTTGGTTTTTTTGGTGTTTCAGAATTGATTACATTCAAAATTATGGTCAAATATCACCTGTAGTGTCGCAGAAGTCTATAAAAGTGGCGCCACGGTGTCCCACGAGGCACTTTGCGGTTGTCAAGTGTTTCAAATTGAAGCGGCGCCGATACGTAAGATCCGCATTATTTGTGGTCCAGAGGAGAAATAAGATCAGGACTAGGTCCAGGCCGAATTTGTTCCGTACACGGGACATCGTTTGGCCAAATCTGTGCAAAAAGATAAAAATGCAATTTAGATTTTAGAAATTGTTAGTGAATATGGAAAAATAAATTTTATTTTGAGAAATATGTGAAGTATTTTAGCGATATCGCAAATCTTGTAATTTGCGAAACTTTACAAAATTTTTTCCTTTATGTAAAATATCGGTTCAGATTCTAAAACTAGCCAAATTTGTGGCGGCAAATGAATAAAATTTGAACATAAATCTTGCATTTACAAACTTTTAGGTAATTTCCAGCTGAAGAGTAAGGAATTGTGGGGCGGATGTGGGATAAGCTGGACCAAGACTGCCGAGCAGAGGCAGGAAGTTGAGACTTTTGTATCTCTGGCTGGACATCCGCCTCCTTCCCAGTATTGCCTGACCCTGGCCCACATCTCCGTACTAGGCTGGTCTAACACGTGGAATTTCTAGGATTCAATGAGAAGGTAATTATGTGTGGAGGGACACATTTGGTACATATTGTTATAGAAAATTAAACTTGACCTGATTTTTTATCGCTGTTTCTTAGTACGTAATTATTTACGAGGACATACTAAATGTGGTATGGATGTCAGGATTTTTATTAAATTCGCCAACAAAAATACTACGCGGATAATTGTAGCTAGGAAAAGTGGGAATGTTTATAAACATGCGAGATTTTAGGAGAGCTTTATAAATATTTACACGTGTGTCAGGGGAAACCTTGCCATTTCTTTTCTCATGGGAAATTGGACGCCAAAATTTTAGCTGTATGAAAAAAGGGATCTCTGTTTCTATTAAATTTCATGGGTGTGGACAAAGACGGTCTTTTGTTTTGCTTAATTAAGTTTTGCCCAGGGGCAAATATAAGGATCGAACTAAATAAAAAGAGGTATGGAATTTATGTATGAAGGGAAATTTTACAGGTTTAATTTGCAAGAATGTCCATCAATTATTATGATGGATATTGCGTAACTAAATATCTACAGATAAGTTATTAGGTAAACCCAAGTTTGATAGCGATTACGCAATTATTCTTAACCAGAAATTGAACTCGTTGTGCAATCACGTATAAACGGAGTGTCGCAGATATAGTTTAATTTATGAACGTGAAATTTTGGACAGGATGGGATGATAAGGAGTTATCAGTGGTGACGGGGATTACCTGACGCAATAGTCGTTTGTCAGAAATTGGGATATCGATCGAAATGGTTTGATTGACAATGTGTAATCTACGCAGGAGGTTTCGTCACTGGGTAAATGTCACGTAGGCTGGCGAGACGAGTCAATAAATTGATTGAAGTTGAGGTGAGGATTTGCAGTATTTTTACTCTGGTAGGGTAGGAGGGTCAGATTTTTAAGAGGAAAAATGCAAGTGTTTATCGTATTTGTGGTGTTGGTGGGGTCAGTAGTGGCGAGACCATCGATAATTGAGGGGCAAGATGGGAAGCGTCTCATTAAAATGAGCGTATCAGATGAGGGATCTTGGCTAGGGGAAGATGAGATTTTTGGGTTGATTAAAAATAACGTGAATTTTGTGGATGTGACGAGCAGTAAATTTCCAAATGGTGTTAATAGAAGCATAGTTTCTGAAGCTGGTAGGAAATCAGAAATTTAAAAAAATATGACAAATTTGTAATGAACTCTTCTGTAATTTTTTTAGTGATTCCGGGGAATTTGAGATTTGTGGATGTTGTGCTGAATGCGATCAAAAATGTGAACATTGATCGAATGGTAACGTTTGTGGATCGTTTCGACAATTTTCCTAACCGATACTTCAACAGCCAGAATGGCGTGGATGCCGCGGACTGGCTGGAGATGATTGTGAAGGTTGCAGCCACCGATAAGGAGTACGGGGGACGAATTACGGTTACAAAGTTCAGTCACAGCTGGCCGCAAAATAGCATAATTGCCAGGATTGAGGGTAAGTCGACTATATTTAAATTCGGCGCCTAAACTAGAATCCTGACAAAGCTTAATTCCGAACGTATTTTTATTACGAAGGCTCTGATCCATTGCTTAAAGAAGAAGTCGTAATTTTTGGCGCGCACTTTGATTCGATAAACAGGGACGATCCGACCGAAGGAATCGCGCCAGGGTCAGATGACAATGGGAGCGGGAGTGTGACCTTGTTTGAATCTTTGAGGGTGCTGATTGAGTCGAAGATCGTGCCGAAGAGGTCGATCGAGTTTCAGTGGTATGCTGCCGAGGAGGTCGGATTGAGAGGGTCGGGCGATATTGCGGAGGCTTATTATACTCAGGGAGTCAAGATCGTGGCAATGGTGAACTATGATGTGGTCGGATATCGCGCAGGCGCAACTCAGATTGGACTTCTGACCGACAACACGTCACCCGCTTTAACGGGCCTCCTACGCCTAGTGATCGAAAAGTACTGCGCTATCCCCTGGATTAACCATCAGTGCGGGTATGACTGCTCAGACCACGCCTCCTTCACACGGCACGGCTTCCCGGCAGCGTCTCCGTCAGAATATCCAATTCATCCGAGTATGCACACGATCGAAGATACCTCGGATAAAGTGAGTTTCGAACAGATCGCAGAGTTCGTGAAGCTGACGGTCGGAGTGGCAATTGAGGTTGGGGAGGTTACAGGTGGAATATAAAATGTATAGTTCCTAATAGTTCGTACAAAATATTTGGAAGGAGGGAATTGTTAAAATATTTTAAACGGGTTAAATAATTATTGTATTTTCTGGGCGTTTATAATAAATTAATTTCCGTTTAAAAGTTTAAATTACATTTTATTTGGATGATGTTTTGCCTGTTAATCTAAGTTGACGTAAAATAGGCGTTAATAAATAAGTGAATAGCGTATGTGGAGCTATTGCTGAAACTTGAAATGAAAGTCTGAAATGCATTAGATGTGTTTGGATTAAAGCCAAAAACACTTGAAATTTTAGGTTGAAATCGACCTCATAATAATATATCTGGATCATAATTTCAACTAAATAAAATGACAGTCTTGTGTTTACCTCTGTGTAGCGTATCATCAAATAATTATAGATGGCTAAATTCATAGCCCATCAGATAAAAATTAATTTAATTCCACCACATTCCAACTTGTAAATACAGGTTAAGTTTTTTTACAGATAATTGACAATAGGTCAGATAAATATGAGTATCAATATTGTTGTCTAATCAGTATTTAATTCATATTTGAATTATTTAATGTAAGCACAACAGGTATTTCAGGGGTTCTATGTATGTACTTCTAAATAATTTTTTAAGTGGTTCTTGTAGTTCGAATATTAAAACTTTGTACGTCTGTTTAATTTAATTAGTCACGAATTATTTACCTACATGTATAATTTAAATTCTATATAAGGACACGAAGTACAAATCTAGGACTAGTAAATGGAGACGGGTAAGATAATTTTCCTCCATTTTGGTCAGTCTGTATTTCTAGCAAGACTAGTGAGAGCCTTAAAAGTGAGCCTTAATATTAAAAGTTTAAAAATATTTTAATTGTGAAAAAGTTAGTTATGGCGATTACACCCCTACTGTGGCGTGCCTTAGAACGGGCCCACGCCGCGTACCGATTTATGTGGAAGAATCCGATGGAGTGGAATCCAGAGGATAAAAAATTCGAGCATACTCCATTTTCCTGGGGACTTTTGTGTTGGACGGTTTCCATGATTTTGATATTCGTGATATTTATCCTGCCCTGCACAATAATAGTGCTTTTCCACATATTCGGATTTGTGAAAATTCCTGTTTCTACTTTGGTTACTGCGTCCGTATTGGGATGTCTGAGTGGATTCTGTTTTACTTTTGAAATAATGTTTCTCAGCTTGGGAAGGATAATTGGTCCTGTTTTTGCAATAATGAAGAAGCTAAACAAGGATGTGGCAGCAAGTCAGAAAACTATAGAAAAAGCTATTGATTACTTTAAAAATTTTGCCATATTTAAATTGGGTTTCTCTTTGAATAGAGCGATCCGCCAGAATTTCGAAGGAATGGGATATTTTTGGAATCTCGATGAACTTGATTGTCACGACAATTAACTTGTACCCGTTTGTATTTCCTGCTGCATTTCTATTTTCAAGGATTGACCCACTCTACCAATTCGACAAATACATAATTTGTGGCGTACTTGGTCTGGGAGATGTCGTCCTGGTCCGAGTAACAGTAACGATACTTAGGTTTTGCATACTCTTTCCGTTCCTCCAAATGTGCAGATTCCTCTCACTCTGTATTCCAGGGCTTGTAATTTGGGGTTGTGTCTTCCTAGAAGCAACGTCTTGCTTGAGTAAGCAGGGGCATAAATTTGGAATAACTGGCGTCATGGCGAAAACCATTTTAAGGAGGCATGACGGTATTCAAATCATTGTTCAAACAACATCTGATGTAACCAGCTTAGCAATTTGTATACTAATGGGGGCTGGATTAATTTTGAGCGTCGCATTTAATTTTGTTATCCTCAAAATGTATTTTGTTATGCCAATTGCGTTGTACCTGTATTTCCCGCCGGCTAGTTTAATTGTTCTTGTGATAATTAAAGTACTTGTACCAATTCCGATTGCTGTCCATGAAGACGACAAACTTCTGCATTGGAAGTTGAATTGTTCTCTTCAAATTATGAGAGACTCTAAGAGAAAATATTATAAGAAAAGACTTAAAAGCTTGGGTATTTTTAAATTTTACTGTGCCATGTTTGGACACAATTTTTATTTTCTAAAATCCTCTACCAAAACGAAGTATCAATCGGTTATCCTTTCATATACGATTTCTGTGGTGATGACGAAAGAAATTATGTAGGCAATTTTTTTGCGCAGTAACCCAAATAAATGTAAAAGTCAGAAATGGATTTCTGAGAAATAATTCAGTTGCTGATATCTGGTGATTAGTTGAAGAAACAATTATTAGAAAAAATTAATTTATCAATTATACATTTATTACAACAGATTAGGATAAAATTTTATTATTAACAAATTATTAATTTGTGTTTGTAAACATTTGTCATACAGAATTCACAGGACATGCATATATATTTATGTTTCTTTATTTGTCTGATTATTGTCAATCAAAGTTAGCGGGCAATACATATTACATGTTACAAAAATTAAATAGGTTTAGTAGGTTCTTTATAATAGTAATTCCACCGTCTGCTGGTGGTTTGAGTGCATTAACAAGTATTTTCTCATGTTTATACATGATTAGACTAAGCTTTCGCCTGTTTCAACGAGAATTATTGAATTCTGAAAAGCGATCTGAGTGATTTCAACCTCGATCTGTTCCATAAATCCACGAACCACCCATACTTCATAGATTGAAAGAATTAAGAATAGCATCATAGGAATAGATTGGTAGATTCCGAAGTGGCCAAGAAACTCGATGTAGTGCAGGACGAACCAGATGGTAAGTTCAACGAGTACGAGTGTACCTTGTAATCCAATCCAAATTTTGCAGAAACCAAGTCTCTTCTAGAAATATAAAATATTGTTTAACACAAGTAATTACACATACTACACTCATATTTGTAATTATAATAGTGTATAATTACGTTGTTTCCCGTCTTCATCAAGAAAGCTCCTAAAGTAAAATGAAATATGAAGTCGAAGAGAACCATTATGAACAACAATGCCCAAGCTTTCAACCCAAACTGCCTGGTTTTAGATTCCATTTCTACATCTTTTGAGTCCAATAATTTATCTGTAGTTTGATGAAGAGAGATTAGTATGCATACATATAATGAAATTAGTAAAAACTGGATATACCGTGAGTCGAAAATTGTAGGTTTCTTGGTAAGTAGTTCTCCGAAGTTAGTCGATTTGACTGTAGAACAAAGAGACAAACTCCACACAAAATTAGGAGAAAAAATAAAGCATTGAAGAACTGAAAATATGAATATTTGTTATTATTTACTTAATTATTCCACTAGTAATGTAATTACCATTTTTAAAAATGCCATGAATTTAACACCAACTTGTAAATCTGATACACAGCAGGGAGGACTCATTTTGTCAAGTGTATAATTTCAATAGGGGAAAGTGATTGGGCATGATAAATGTGTATTGAGATGCTGCTGTACTTATATATTTACCTGAGGGAAAGTACATAGAAAACTCCACACCTGGAATTGGTGTCCATGGTTATCCGGAAATAGGTAAGCGTAGGTCGGTCAATCGATTGGAAATCCCGGATAAGTTTGACATCTCCGTTCCGATTTGCTCGCTTTGTTTGTTATGTAAATGTGGGGAAATTTTTTGCATGCAAACTAAATTATGGGCATACTTAGTTCAATCTGTATACGAGAAATTCTTAGATAGTTGTTATAAGTTACACGGAGTATATATTTTATTAACTAAATAAATTGAAATTCAGCATCTTATTCAATGGTATATAGACTATTAATTTTTTATTTTATTTTTTTGTATATAATGACAGAATTTATGTACATTGACTATGCATAGGTGTTTGTATTACCAGTTACACAATTTCATTCTATTAATATTCAAGATGAAGAAGTCGATGATAATACGATGTGCATAATTTGCTAAAGTACAGATTGCTGGGAAATATACTTTTGCTAATCAGTTTATAACTTCAGTGAGATATGTACATACTTATTATTAGTAAAATATGTAAATATGTAAATATGTACATATACGTATTGAGAGCAGTTAATTTACCATAAGTATGTAATACCTAATCAGTCGGACAAGCACTGCTGTCTGCCAAAAGAAAGTTCTCCCCACATTGGTCCACATCGTAATCTGTGTGATCCTGTTAGAAATAAAGAAAAATATATGGAATATTTTTAACCATTATAAATATAGCAAAAAGCGAACATTAATTACATAAACGTCCACTTTGAGTTAAAGTTATTAGCTAGAATTCTGGAACAAGTATATTATTAACTACAGGATGTTTAATTTCCTTCTACTTAGGAATCTACGTGCTTGTTTAGTTTAGTTTTCTGAGCTTGGGTAGAATTTATTAATGTAATTTTACTGGAATGTTTTTAACGGTGAAAAAATATGGCAATAGTCAAGAAAGGTATAAATACCTAATTCATGATTTAATAAGCAAGTCCCATACTTTTTCAAGTAACGGTCAGCCCACACATATTTAATGAAGATGGTGACATCCTGTATTAATAAATTTTATCCAACAGCTTTATCGACTTTTTCTACAGGCCTTGAGAAATGTTATTATAAAGAAGAATTTATTTATAGCTGGCTCCCCTACATATTTCCGTTGCCCGACTATCTATCATTCTCACAGAAGACCTTGGCCATGATGCTGTAGAAAATATTTGCCATTGTCGGCGACAAATTGTCGCCCATAAGTAGCCACCAAATGAGAACTGCCCCTACCCTGGCACCCCCCTTCGGTACTGACCTAGTTTCCCAAGGGCTATGGGAATGCCTTGATAGATTTGTGAACATCTATGGAAGATAGTCCATCCTTCCGTTCACTTTTAATTTGAGGAAAAGGGAGTTGACCTTAGTCAAGTTGACGAAGTTTAGAAACAGTGGTCTGAAAATGTGTCACAGCTCGATGCCAATTGCCACCATGGCGGCACTTTTGATGCTATATTACAAGCTATCTTATCCCCCCAGCTGCCCAGACGTTTGGGAAGCCGCAAAATTGTTCATTTTATTCTGCGTCGTGGCACTGATCCCGTGTTTCACACCGACTAGCTTTCTCATTACTTTCAAGGCGATGGAGCTCTGTGCCATCATTAATCCAGTGAAGCATCTAGGGGACCGGTTTAGGGGTAAGATTAGGTTAGGATTTTTGTAGAGATTATAAAAATGATGGTTACGTATTCTTGCAGAACCAAGGACAGTAAATCGGAAGACTGGCGGGATGTTTGAAATTGTCCTGAAACAGTCGATAAGCTACTTGTTCTGGTGGTGCCCAGGGATCCTTGCGATGGCAATATGGCTTGAGTTGGACCCCTTTAGCGATGTATTGGATGGCCTATGTTCTTGGATATCAACTAAATTTCGCGGCATCTTTTAATTTGAGACTTGTAATTTACCTCTTTTTTGCGATGGAGCTTTGTAAAGCCGTTTCTGGCATTTTGGTCTTCGCGCTGATTCTTCTGCAGGGGTCTACTCAGGGCATGACGAGGATAATGGAAATTATGGAAAAACATGAAACCAGAAATGTCGAGGGAATTTGGGTTTATAAGGAATTTCAAATTTGGAATAGGTTTTACAACTTGCATCTTTGTTACCTTGTGGTTCCACCACTGGTATTTTTTGGTATGAGCATTCTTACCTTGACGAACTATGGGACGATAAGATTGTTCGGGAAAGTCCCGATTTTTGTTTATCTAGCTTTCCCCGTTATCAGCGTGATAGCGTCGACGTTCATTGTGACGGTTTTGCCGCAAGCTACCGAGGTAAATGAAGTTTCCCTGAGGTACTTGGGATGTCTAGAGGGCACCTGTTTCAAAAAGTATGAGCGGAGGTTGTTCCGCTCCCTGAAACCAATTGGTATTAGATGTGCGTCGTTCGGCACGGTGACGACGGATTGGATGGTTACCATCATACAGAATATTGTAGACTACAAGATTAATTTACTGTTGACGTTCTAAAATTAAGTGAGTCAACGACTTCTGGTAGCTTAGCTTAATTCAGTATTAGTGGGGCAAGATGAGAAGGCTAATTAATGGAGTTAGGTTAAGTAAATTCTGACTACGTGAATTTAAAAATGCAAGTACTTTGTGTTCCTCTAGTGATTCTTTTATTTACCATGAGCCGATGCGAAAATGAAGCGTGTACAATTTTGTGCTTGGAATTTGTTTTTTAAATAGTATAATTATTTATATTGTTGTTTTCCTTATTAAGTAATTGATGATCACATATTTATATACAGCTGACTGCGAGTGATTTCCGCGGTTTTGCCGCATAATTGACAATTTTTGTATTGATATGGGAAAATTTGAAAGAAAGTTAGTGGATATTATCTTAGATTTACTAATTTATATTTTATGACGTAGGTATTATGTTTTGGCTAATTAATTTCCCTAATTTTAAGAGTAACTTAAATTTGTTAACTATTTACATAGTATGGACAGGCTTATGTTCATCAATGCAACTATTATCAAGCTGGAAATCCTTAAATTGTATGTTTTGTAGTTGGTAGGAATCAAAATTGACGCTACAATCGTTGACGGACACATTACAGCCTCTCCTCTTATTACAAAAAATAAATAAATAATTTCGAAGGAAAATTAGACACGTTTTGCAAGAATTGCTTAAAAGTCCAGACTTCACTGCAAACATAATCCTGCTGAACTTTTGCTTCGGATTTGTTACCAATTGTTTCGACAAGAGTGTTTACCAGAACTTGGACCCTGGTGTGTTCAGTCTGAGTCATGTTCATCGAGTTCCACCTTCGCTGTAGATTTTCCACGTTAAAAACAGCACCATGATGGTTGGCGAATGGGCATTGATTTGAAATACTTGGAAGATTAGCAATTAATAAGAGAATTGTAGAAATGGATTCCAGGTTGGATGAAATTGTGAGCTGGTTGGTTGAAAGTCTGGCTAAATTTTCAGAATTTTGTAAGCTATGGTTCTCCAAATTGGCATTTATGATTTGAAATTCCTGTTCCCATGTGGTATCCAGAAGGTCAAGCTTGGCATCTATTTGCTTATCCAGCTAATTTCGTAAATTTAAATTTCCCACAAATTTCTAGAAGAATACACCATGAGGCAGTCGAAATGGAAAGTATCGACATTGCGGATGACTTGGTCAGCCATGATTTGGATTTTGAGCTGCTGGACTTGGAGGGTAGAATTGTGCACAGAGGTGGCCAAGTTTTTTAGTTGACTTTCGATAGGTAGAAGCGAAATGGCGCTTTGAAATATTGTCCAGTTTGGTAGACATCGAAGCCTGGTTGGACGCACTTCTGGCCACCTTGGTAGCCACGGCTTTAAATGCCTGCTCCCACTTCGGTCGAGTTGGGTGGCCAGCTAGGAAAAGGGAAATCTGTGGTGATTAGTGATTTTTAAAAAAATCTAAATTGAGTTTCTTATAAATTTTGATAACTATGGTTCAGTGGAAAAATAAATTTTCTGAGGGATATTGAGGAACTTGAAAACGTACATTGTTGACAAAAAGTGCCAAGTTAGCAAGACTTTCGTGTAGGGTTTCCAGGCTGGGAGTACCAACCTGCTTCCCTAGAACTCATGTTTCCTGTAAGGATGCAAAATTAGGCTGAATTTCTGTACAGAAACTTACCAGTTCTTACCAGAGCAGCCACAAAGACTGGGAGGAGCACATTTTGTCTCATTTTGTGATTTAGATTAATAATCCATCCACCCCAGGCAGCGATCAACTTTATTGTGACACTCATAAATTGAGAGGTGAAGATTAATTCCTGTTTTCCAAGAAATCTTGGAGAGGTTAGGTACCCCAAGGATAAATGTGGTTAGGAATTACTGCGATGGTTAAATTAATGCGACATTTTCTTATTAATGTGAAGATATCATGCATATACCCATACGTGTTCACAAAATTTTTATTCACTCATTCTCCCATCACCCCATGTATTAAATATACGGCAAAAAATGAATGAATAAAAAATCTACTCATTAATTTCGAAAAGGGGAAATATTCATTCAATATTAATTTAAGTATTTAATTAATTATTCACTTATTCATTATTTATTTCCTACTATTTGAATGAATGTGAACAGGTATGCATATACTGCGGAAAGGGGTTGGAAAATTGGTGGAAGTAACATTTTTGAATGTCAGGGGGAGCTTGTTAAAATTGATGAGGGATGGAATGTTAGCATTGTCCACACCGGTCCGCGGCCCATGATAGTTATAGATCATTGACATCTTTCCTTCTGAGTAAGAGATTGCCAACTCTAATGCTTAGCAGGATATCTGCCTCATAATAAATCTAATTTAGTTGAGCAAATATGGCTGGATTCCTAGTGAAATGATGATTTTGTGGTATGGGTGATACGTGGAGGGGGGGTCGGAGGTGAAATAATACTGGTTGGGGTTTTACTGGCTTAGGGATTGGAGTGACGTACAAAAGTATTGCTGGAGATGGAAAGGTCGTGTTTATAAAATTTGAATATTCTGCAAAAAACGAGGAATATGTAGAAAAGGACTCAAATATTTTTTTCTTTTGTTGGTAGACAATAATGTCCCCTCATTGAGATTTAAAGTAGAGGGTCGCCACAAAAGTTAGACATCCCCGCTCCTTAATGGCTCTATTGGAAAGGCTTCCCTTAAAGAAGGAACTGGTTCATGGTATAAATGGTATTTACAGGGATAGCGGAATATTTACAAGGTCCACTTTAAAAATTTTGCTTCGAACGGTTACCCTTAACCTTTTGTGGGAAATATTTTTAACAAAGTAATGAAGAAGGGAAGGGGGGTTGTATTTAAGGTGTTTGGGCGCCGGTTAGATTTTCTTAAAAGTATTTAAGGTTATTTGTGGGAGGATTTGGCCTTCGGTGCCTTAATTGGAAGAATATATTTACAAACCAGGGCAGTATAAGTTTTATGCTGATTCTTAAAATAGAAGTGAGGCTCGATGTGAAAGTATGCAGGAGGGTCTTTAACCCTTGGAAAAGGGGCTGAACAACGGGATGCATTAAGGGACGCTAGGATTTTTTAGAGTCCCCTCATTCCCTGCCTTTCTGTGGAGGAGTGCGATACTCTACTTTTTTGTGGGATAGTTGGACAAGTTTTGTTAGGAGTTTGAAGGTAAGATTTCTTCGATATTTTGAATGCATATTAGTATAATTTTGGAACATTTAAAAGATTTATGTCCTACATATTTCTCGGGGTTTCTACCGTCGCCCGACCTTAATTTACTTTTTCGCTGGTTAAATTTATCAAATTATCACTATTTTAATTTGTGGTGAACTAATCAATTGTCAGGAAGACGAGTGACTTAGCGGGAGGTAACCAGAATTTATAAAATACCAGCTGAATAAAATATTTTGAGAGGTATTCATATTTTCTGGAAATATATCAAGGTAAGTTTTACGTAAGTATATTTATTAGTTTGAATATTGCGCGTATTGTTTCACCAAAGTTTTAAAGGAGGCATTTATTTTTAGGAAAGAAATCATGTCTTATGTCCCCACGTCTTTGGAGCTGAATTACTATTTGAAATGCTTCGTCTGCCGGGAAATGTTCACTGGGCAGGTCAGCCAGTGCAAGAATGGGCACAATGTCTGCTCCGGACACGTTTCCAGTCTGGGGAATAAGTGTGCCCAGTGCAACGCTTCCTTTCTGGAAACGCGGAACTTTTTGGCGGAAAATCTCGTCAGGTCGGGATAGGATCCAGAGGGAGATTCGCCGCAGTGGGGAAGATATGACGTACACTGTTGTGATTGCCGCTACAGTTTTTGCGGCGGTGGCGTATGGGTTTTTCCTTGCTAGGATTGGAAAATCCTGATTTTTTTATGGAAACTTACATAAATAATGGAAAGAAATTGTGGGATTTTTTGGAGATTATGGATTTATGCAGTTGAAATAAAATAATTTTCCGTATACGTTTTTGGATAGAAAGTTTATTTACTTAGTTGGGGTAGTATTAAAAAAATGTAAGATTTGTGAGAGGGGTTTAACACGGTGGAAATGTTTGATGCAGTTTATTAGTGGTGGCACAATTATTTATTTGGATTTGAGTATTTAATTTAAAGAATAATTGTATGTTTCCCGCATTTGCCGTTACCGGCACGTCGTGAATCTGAGCGATGTTTGGCAGGATCTGCTTCGTATTACAGTGGCCCCGGAAGGATAGGGGACAATGTGCCAGCAATATTTTACTATCGCCATTATAAGCAAATCCAGTAGATAGGAAGAATTATGTCCCGAAGGCTTCCGCGGTCGGTAGTTTAGCACGACACGTGCCATGTGGTTAATGAAATAAAAAATAATTAGTCGCCTGTGGTATGAGGACAGGATTCCCAGTTAAGTGAGGGATAGAGTATGATGATTGAGGTTGAATAAATTCAGAGGATGCAAATTTCTGAGACGAAATTCTTAATTGTAAATAATTCAGATTTTTGCCGGTATTTATTTTTATTCAATTTAAAATGTGCAGGATGTGTTACTATAATGGATTAGATTTTATTTAAAAAAATTGCCTATATTTTACATCTGCATCTTTTCAATTACTTAATTTTGGTCTTGCTTAACTGACCCAGGTTAAATGGAATTATAGCTATTTGGATTTTCCCGTATTGAGGAGAATGTTAGTTGACCTGGTGATTAAAATTCGAGAGGAAGTTTGAGGTTAGTGATGGCCTACAATTATTCCAAAGAAATTACGGTAATGGGAAATTTTAAATTATTACGTTTTTCCTTATTCTTCATTTTATCCTTGTTTGCAGAACTATATAATTGTGTCAATTAAATAAGCAATAAGTAAAGAGGACACAAAGAGGAAACCGCTAACGGAAATGATGGGTTGATATCCGTTGTAAGTAAATGCTTAATACGGTTTACTTATATAATTGGGGGTTGTTAGATTTTTGTTTTAATTCTGCGTAATCATTCCGTCAATACGGTTGGTCTCCTGCTTTTTGTAAATTTGGCAGGAATATTTCGTG
This sequence comes from Folsomia candida, assembly GCF_002217175.1. Classification (NCBI taxonomy): domain Eukaryota; kingdom Metazoa; phylum Arthropoda; class Collembola; order Entomobryomorpha; family Isotomidae; genus Folsomia; species Folsomia candida. Next base: position 3,524 of record NW_019091283.1, on the reverse strand, counting down.
GATCAAGTTTTGGAAACATTTAAGAATGGTGAGTGCAGGGATGTTATTTTTAACAGAAAATTGAGATCGGACTGTTTATACTTGAATTTTGGTTTTAGATGTTTTCAAAAAAGGGCGGTATTGCCCTCATCGTCCTCTTCGTTTTCGCCACTATTCTATCTGAAGGTGAGGCTGGGGGGCGAGTGAAACGGCAGAGGAACACTGATTGGGGACCCGATGGTATCCCACCGCCGCAGGGTAATGGGGGAGGATTCCCGCCGCAAGGAAACGGCGGGGGATTCCCGCCACAGGGTAACGGCGGGGGAATACCTCCAGGGCAACGATGGAGTTACCTGTGGACCTCGCCCGTGAAGTATCATCATTATTCTTACCAGTACCATAACAAGTATTAGATGAATTGTGTAATAATAATAAAAGACAAAATAAAAATGGCAGAACCACCGCCATTTTGTGTAGGCGGCCAATTTGAATTCGGTGGGATTAAAGTGATGACCTTTCTATTTATTTAAACAAATTTTCGAAAAGCATATATGATATCTCTTTTTACTTGCTGACCGGAAGTAAAAATTTTACAGTTTGGGTAGATTTTGTGACTCATGAATTCATGAAATCTCGTGATAACCATTGTGCATAGTTTAATAAGTTTGGCATGATCCTGTATGGGACAACATGAAACTACTTTTCCCGTGTTTGCAAATAATTGTCTGTATTTAAGCGCAAATTCTGGGGATTTCGGGAGCTGACACCGGATCCATGGCGCCTGGTGAAGATGGCAGATACTCACTGGTGAAATATGTGCTTAGTCTGGATTGTTTTTCCTTCTTAGGATGAGCTAGTGGGGTGGAAGGAATGTACAAATTGATCGGACAGACGGATGAAAAAGTCCAATTACGAGTCTACTCAAGGATTAACTTATATATTTACCCAGTTCTGTCTGTCTGTCCGTCTGTCTGTCTGTCTGTAACGCATCCTTTCAATGCTTTAGTACAACATGGCAGGGATAGGAATTTCTGTGCTGGGGCTGGGTCCGGGCTAGACCTGGACCTGAGCTATTGGGTCTACTCAGATATCTGGATTGGCTTATCAACTGGGCCTGGGTCCGGACTAGACCTGGACCTGAGCTATTAGGTCTACTCAGATAGATATCTGGATTGGCTTATCAACTGGGCCTGGGTCCGGACTAGACCTGGACCTGAGCTATTGGGTCTACTCAGATATCTGGATTGGCTTATCAACTGGGGCTGGGTCCGGGCTAGACCTGGACCTGAGCTATTGGGTCTACTCAGATAGATATCTGGATTGGCTTATCAACTGGGGCTGGGTCCGGGCTAGACCTATACCTGAGCTATTAGGTCTACTCAGATAGATATCTGGATTGGCTTATCAACTGGGGCTGGGTCCGGGCTAGACCTGGACCTGAGCTATTGGGTCTACTCAGATAGATATCTGGATTGGCTTATCAACTGGGCCTGGGTCCGGACTAGACCTGGACCTGAGCTATTAGGTCTACTCAGATAGATATCTGGATTGGCTTATCAACTGGGCCTGGGTCCGGACTAGACCTGGACCTGAGCTATTGGGTCTACTCAGATATCTGGATTGGCTTATCAACTGGGGCTGGGTCCGGGCTAGACCTGGACCTGAGCTATTGGTCTACTCAGATAGATATCTGGATTGGCTTATCAACTGGGGCTGGGTCCGGGCTAGACCTGACCTGAGCTATTAGGTCTACTCAGATAGATATCTGGATTGGCTTATCAACTGGGGCTGGGTCCGGGCTAGACCTGGACCTGAGCTATTGGGTCTACTCAGATAGATATCTGGATTGGCTTATCAACTGGGCTGGGTCCGGCTAGACCTGGACCTGAGCTATTAGGTCTACTCAGATAGATATCTGGATTGGCTTATCAACTGGGCTGGGTCCGGGCTAGACCTGGACCTGAGCTATTAGGTCTACTCAGATATCTGGATTGGCTTATCAACTGGGGCTGGGTCCGGGCTAGACCTGGACCTGAGCTATTAGGTCTACTCAGATAGATATCTGGATTGGCTTATCAACTGGGCCTGGGTCCGGACTAGACCTGGACCTGAGCTATTAGGTCTACTCAGATAGATATCTGGATTGGCTTATCAACTGGGCCTGGGTCCGGACTAGACTGGACCTGAGCTATTAGGTCTACTCAGATAGATATCTGGATTGGCTTATCAACTGGGGCTGGGTCCGGGCTAGACCTGGACCTGAGCTATTAGGTCTACTCAGATAGATATCTGGATTGGCTTATCAACTGGGGCTGGGTCCGGGCTAGACCTGGACCTGAGCTATTGGTCTACTCAGATAGATATCTGGATTGGCTTATCAACTGGGCTGGGTCCGGCTAGACCTGGACCTGAGCTATTAGGTCTACTCAGATAATATCTGGATTGGCTTATCAACTGGGCCTGGGTCCGGCTAGACCTGGACCTGAGCTATTAGGTCTACTCAGATAGATATCTGGATTGGCTTATCAACTGGGGCTGGGTCCGGGCTAGACCTGGACCTGAGCTATTGGTCTACTCAGATAATCTGGATTGGCTTATCAACTGGGCTGGGTCCGGCTAGACCTGGACCTGAGCTATTAGGTCTACTCAGATAGATATCTGGATTGGCTTATCAACTGGGCTGGGTCCGGCTAGACCTGGACCTGAGCTATTAGGTCTACTCAGATAGATATCTGGATTGGCTTATCAACTGGGGCTGGGTCCGGGCTAGACCTGGACCTGAGCTATTGGTCTACTCAGATAGATATCTGGATTGGCTTATCAACTGGGCTGGGTCCGGGCTAGACCTGGACCTGAGCTATTAGGTCTACTCAGATAATATCTGGATTGGCTTATCAACTGGGGCTGGGTCCGGGCTAGACCTGGACCTGAGCTATTGGTCTACTCAGATATCTGGATTGGCTTATCAACTGGGGCTGGGTCCGGGCTAGACCTGGACCTGAGCTATTGGTCTACTCAGATAGATATCTGGATTGGCTTATCAACTGGGCCTGGGTCCGGCTAGACCTGGACCTGAGCTATTAGGTCTACTCAGATATCTGGATTGGCTTATCAACTGGGGCTGGGTCCGGGCTAGACCTGGACCTGAGCTATTGGGTCTACTCAGATATCTGGATTGGCTTATCAACTGGGGCTGGGTCCGGGCTAGACCTGGACCTGAGCTATTAGGTCTACTCAGATAGATATCTGGATTGGCTTATCAACTGGGGCTGGGTCCGGGCTAGACCTGGACCTGAGCTATTAGGTCTACTCAGATATCTGGATTGGCTTATCAACTGGGGCTGGGTCCGGGCTAGACCTGGACCTGAGCTATTGGTCTACTCAGATATCTGGTTTGGCTTATCAACTGGGGCTGGGTCCGGGCTAGACCTGGACCTGAGCTATTGGTCTACTCAGATATCTGGATTGGCTTATCAACTGGGGCTGGGTCCGGGCTAGACCTGGACCTGAGCTATTGGGTCTACTCAGATATCTGGTTGGCTATC